>NW_026961536.1:0-40000 GCF_963924245.1 Chroicocephalus ridibundus
AAAGCTCTTTGGGAACCGCTTGCGTAGCCCCACACACCTGGGGGCTGCAGGCTTTCATGCTGCCTTCAGCCTCAAAACCACCCTTTCCCACTTGGCGCTGCGCCAGGCCCAAAAATGGCCATATATCTGAAGATTGGTCCCACGCCCAAAGAGCCAGCAGGGAAAACTATGCCTTGTTCTAAAGCTCTTTGGGAACCGCTTGCGTAGCCCCACACACCTGGGGGCTGCAGGCTTTCCTGCTGCCTTCAGACTCAAAACCACACTTTCCCACTTGGCGCCGCGCCAGGCCCAAAAATGGCCATATGTCTGGAGACTGGTCCCACGCCCAAAGAGCCAGCACGGAAAACTATGCCTTGTTCTAAAGCTCTTTGGGAACCGTTTGCGTAGCCCAACACACCTGGGGGCTGCAGGCTTTCCTGCTGCCTTCAGCCTCAAAAGCACCCTTTCCTACTTGGCATCGCGCCAGGCCCAAAAATGGCCATATGTCTGGAGACTGGTCCCACGCCCAAAGAGCCAGCACGGAAAACTATGCCTTGTTCTAAAGCTCTTTTGGAACCGCTTGCGTAGCCCCACAGACCTGGGGGCTGCAGGCTTTCCTGCTGCCTTCAGACTCAAAACCACCCTTTCCCAAATGGCGCCACGCCAGGCCCAAAAATGGCCATATGTCTGGAGTTTGGTCCCACGCCCAAAGAACCAGCAGGTAAAATTATGCCTTGTTCTAAAGCTCTTTGGGAACGGCTTGCGTAGCCCCACACACCTGGGGGCTGCAGGCTTTCCTGCTGCCTTCAGACTCAAAACCACCCTTTCCCACTTGGCATCCTGCCAGGCCCAAAAATGGCCATATTTCTGGAGACTGGTCCCACGCCCAAAGAGCCAGCAGGGAAAACTATGCCTTGTTCTAAAGCTCTTTGGGAACCGCTTGCGTGGCCCCTCACACCTGGGGGCTGCAGGCTTTCCTGCTGCCTTCAGCCTCAAAACCACCCTTTTCCACATGGCGTCACGCAGGCACAAAAATGGCCATATGTCTGGAGACTGGTCCCTTTCCCAAAGAGCCAGCAGGGAAAACTATGCCTTGTTCTAAAGCTCTTTGGGAACCGTTTGCGTAGCCCCACACACCTGGGGGCTGCAGGCTTTCCTGCTGCCTTCAGCCTCAAAAGAACCCTTTCCCACTTGGCGCCACGCCAGGCCCAAAAATGGCCATATGTCTGAAGATTGGTACCACGCCCAAAGAGCCAGCAGGGAAAACTATGCCTTGTTCTAAAGCTCTTTGGGAACCGCTTGCGTAGCCCCACACACCTGGGGGCTGCAGGCTTTCCTGCTCTCTTCAGCCTCAAAAGCACGCTTTCCCACTTGGCGCCGCGCCAGGCCCAAAAATGGCCATATGTCTGGAGACTGGTCCCACGCCCAAAGAGCCAGCAGGGAAAACTATGCCTTGTTCTAAAGCTCTTTGGGAACGGCTTGCGTAGCCCCACACACCTGGGGGCTGCAGGCTTTCCTGCTGCCTTCAGACTCAAAACCACACTTTCCCACTTGGCATCGTGCCAGGCACAAAAATGGCCATATTTCTGGACACTGGTCCCTTTCCCAAAGAGCCAGCAGGGAAAACTATGCCTTGTTCTAAAGCTCTTTGGGAACCGCTTGCGTGGCCCCTCACACCTGGGGGCTGCAGGCTTTCCTGCTGCCTTCAGCCTCAAAACCACCCTTTCCCACATGGCCCCGCGCCAGGCCCAAAAATGGCCATATGTCTGGAGACTGGTCCCACGCCCAAAGAGCCAGCACGGAAAACTATGCCTTGTTCTAAAGCTCTTTGGGAACCGCTTGCGTAGACCCACACACCTGGGGGCTGCAGGCTTTCCTGCTGCCTTCAGCCTCAAAACCACCCTTTCCCACTTGGCATCGCGCCAGGCACATAAATGGCCATATGTCTGGAGACTGGTCCCACGCCCAAAGAGCCAGCACGGAAAACTATGCCTTGTTCTAAAGCTCTTTGGGAACCGTTTGCGTAGCCCGACACACCTGGGGGCTGCAGGCTTTCCTGCTGCCTTCAGCCTCAAAACCAACCTTTCCTACTTGGCATCGCGCCAGGCACAAAAATGGCCATATGTCTGGAGACTGGTCCCACGCCCAAAGAGCCAGCACGGAAAACTATGCCTTGTTCTAAAGCTCTTTGGGAACCGCTTGCGTAGCCCCACAGACCTGGGGGCTGCAGGCTTTCCTGCTGCCTTCAGCCTCAAAACCACCCTTTCCCACATGGCGCCGCGCCAGGCCCAAAAATGGCCATATGTCTGGAGACTGGTCCCACACCCAAAGAGCCAGCAGGGAAAACTATGCCTTGTTCTAAAGCTCTTTGGGAACCGCTTGCGTAGCCCCACACACCTGGGGGCTGCAGGCTTTCCTGCTGCCTTCAGCCTCAAAACCACCCTTTCCCACTTGGCGCCGCGCCAGGCACAAAAATGGCCATATGTCTGGAGACTGGTCCCTTTCCCAAAGAGCCACCAGGGAAAACTATGCCTTGTTCTAAAGCTCTTTGGGAACCGCTTGCGTAGCCCCACACACCTGGGGGCTGCAGGCTTTCCTGCTGCCTTCAGCCTCAAAAGCACCCTTTCCTACTTGGCATCGCGCCAGGCACATAAATGGCTATATGTCTGGAGACTGGTCCCACGCCCAAAGAGCCAGCAGGGAAAACTATGCCTTGTTCTAAAGCTCTTTGGGAACCGCTTGCGTAGCCCCACACACCTGGGGGCTGCAGGCTTTCCTGCTGCCTTCAGCCTGAAAAGCACCCTTTCCTACTTGGCATCGCGCCAGGCCCAAAAATGGCCATATGTCTGGAGTTTGGTCCCACGCCCAAAGAACCAGCAGGAAAAACTATGCCTTGTTCTAAAGCTCTTTGGGAACGGCTTGCGTAGCCCCACACACCTGGGGGCTGCAGGCTTTCCTGCTGCCTTCAGACTCAAAACCACCCTTTCCCACTTGGCATCCTGCCAGGCCCAAAAATGGCCATATTTCTGGAGACTGGTCCCTTTCCCAAAGAGCCAGCAGGGAAAACTATGCCTTGTTCTAAAGCTCTTTGGGAACCGCTTGCGTGGCCCCTCACACCTGGGGGCTGCAGGCTTTCCTGCTGCCTTCAGCCTCAAAACCACCCTTTTCCACATGGCGTCACGCAGGCACAAAAATGGCCATATGTCTGGAGACTGGTCCCACGCCCAAAGAGCCAGCAGGGAAAACTATGCCTTTTTCTAAAGCTCTTTGGGAACCTCTTGCGTAGCCCCACACACCTGGGGGCTGCAGGCTTTCCTGCTGCCTTCAGCCTCAAAAGAACCCTTTCCCACTTGGCGCCACGCCAGGCCCAAAAATGGCCATATGTCTGAAGATTGGTCCCACGCCCAAAGAGCCAGCAGGGAAAACTATGCCTTGTTCTAAAGCTCTTTGGGAACCGCTTGTGTAGCCCCACACACCTGGGGGCTGCAGGCTTTCCTGCTCTCTTCAGCCTCAAAAGCACGCTTTCCCACTTGGCGCCGCGCCAGGCCCAAAAATGGCCATATGTCTGGAGACTGGTCCCACGCCCAAAGAGCCAGCACGGAAAACTATGCCTTGTTCTAAAGCTCTTTGGGAACGGCTTGCGTAGCCCCAGACACCTGGGGGCTGCAGGCTTTCCTGCTGCCTTCAGACTCAAAACCACACTTTCCCACTTGGCATCGTGCCAGGCACAAAAATGGCCATATTTCTGGAGACTGGTCCCACGACCAAAGAGCCACCAGGGAAAATTATGCCTTGTTCTAAAGCTCTTTGGGAACCGCTTGCGTGGCCCCTCACACCTGGGGGCTGCAGGCTTTCCTGCTGCCTTCAGCCTCAAATCCACCTTTCCCACATGGCGTCACGCCAGGCACAAAAATGGCCATATGTCTGGAGACTGGTCCCACGCCCAAAGAGCCAGCAGGGAAAACTATGCCTTGTTCTAAAGCTCTTTGGGAACGGATTGCGTAGCCCCACAGACCTGGGGGCTGCAGGCTTTCCTGCTGCCTTCAGCCTCAAAACCACCCTTTCCCACATGGCCCCGCGCCAGGCCCAAAAATGGCCATATGTCTGGAGACTGGTCCCACGCCCAAAGAGGCAGCAGGGAAAACTATGCCTTGTTCTAAAGCTCTTTGGGAACCGCTTGCGTAGCCCCACACACCTGGGGGCTGTAGGCTTTCCTGCTGCCTTCAGCCTCAAAACCACCCTTTCCCACTTGGCATCGCGCCAGGCCCAAAAATGGCCATATGTCTGGAGACTGGTCCCACGCCCAAAGAGCCAGCAGGGAAAACTATGCCTTGTTCTAAAGCTCTTTGGGAACCGTTTGCGTAGCCTCACACACCTGGGGGCTGCATGCTTTCCTGCTGCCTTCAGCCTCAAAAGAACCCTTTCCCACTTGGCGCCGCGCCAGGCCCAAAAATGGCCATATGTCTGAAGATTGGTCCCACGCCCAAAGAGCCAGCAGGGAAAACTATGCCTTGTTCTAAAGCTCTTTGGGAACCGCTTGCGTAGACCCACACACCTGGGGGCTGCAGGCTTTCCTGCTCTCTTCAGCCTCAAAAGCACGCTTTCCCACTTGGCGCCGCACCAGGCCCAAAAATGGCCATATGTCTGGAGACTGGTCCCACGCCCAAAGAGCCAGCAGGGAAAACTATGCCTTGTTCTAAAGCTCTTTGGGAACGGATTGCGTAGCCCCACACACCTGGGGGCTGCAGGCTTTCCTGCTGCCTTCAGCCTCAAAACCACCCTTTCCCACATGGCCCCGCGCCAGGCCCAAAAATGGCCATATGTCTGGAGACTGGTCCCATGCCCAAAGAGCCAGCAGGGAAAACTATGCCTTGTTCTAAAGCTCTTTGGGAACCGCTTGCGTAGCCCCACACACCTGGGGGCTGCAGGCTTTCCTGCTGCCTTCAGACTCAAAACCACACTTTCCCACTTGGCGCCGCGCCAGGCCCAAAAATGGCCATATGTCTGGAGACTGGTCCCACGCCCAAAGAGCCAGCACGGAAAACTATGCCTTGTTCTAAAGCTCTTTGGGAACCGCTTGCGTAGCCCCACACACCTGGGGGCTGCAGGCTTTCCTGCTGCCTTCAGACTCAAAACCACACTTTCCCACTTGGCATCGTGCCAGGCACAAAAATGGCCATATTTCTGGAGACTGGTCCCTTTCCCAAAGAGCCACCAGGGAAAATTATGCCTTGTTCTAAAGCTCTTTGGGAACCGCTTGCGTGGCCCCTCACACCTGGGGGCTGCAGGCTTTCCTGCTGCCTTCAGCCTCAAATCCACCTTTCCCACATGGCGTCACGCCAGGCACAAAAATGGCCATATGTCTGGAGGTTGGTCCCACGCCCAAAGAGCCAGCAGGGAAAACTATGCCTTGTTCTAAAGCTCTTTGGGAACGGATTGCGTAGCCCCACACACCTGGGGGCTGCAGGCTTTCCTGCTGCCTTCAGCCTCAAAACCACCCTTTCCCACATGGCCCCGCGCCAAGCCCAAAAATGGCCATATGTCTGGAGACTGGTCCCACGCCCAAAGAGGCAGCAGGGAAAACTATGCCTTGTTCTAAAGCTCTTTGGGAACCGCTTGCGTAGCCCCACACACCTGGGGGCTGCAGGCTTTCCTGCTGCCTTCAGCCTCAAAACCACCCTTTCCCACTTGGCATCGCGCCAGGCACATAAATGGCCATATGTCTGGAGACTGGTCCCACGCCCAAAGAGCCAGCACGGAAAACTATGCCTTGTTCTAAAGCTCTTTGGGAACCGTTTGCGTAGCCCGACACACCTGGGGGCTGCAGGCTTTCCTGCTGCCTTCAGCCTCAAAAGCACCCTTTCCTACTTGGCATCGCGCCAGGCCCAAAAATGGCCATATGTCTGGAGACTGGTCCCACGCCCAAAGAGCCAGCAGGGAAAACTATGCCTTGTTCTAAAGCTCTTTGGGAACCGCTTGCGTAGACCCACACACCTGGGGGCTGCAGGCTTTCCTGCTCTCTTCAGCCTCAAAAGCACGCTTTCCCACTTGGCGCCGCACCAGGCCCAAAAATGGCCATATGTCTGGAGACTGGTCCCACGCCCAAAGAGCCAGCAGGGAAAACTATGCCTTGTTCTAAAGCTCTTTGGGAACGGCTAGCGTAGCCCCACAGACCTGTGGGCTGCAGGCTTTCCTGCTGCCTTCAGCCTCAAAACCACCCTTTCCCACATGGCGCCAAGCCAGGCCCAAAAATGGCCATATGTCTGGAGACTGGTCCCATGCCCAAAGAGCCAGCAGGGAAAACTATGCCTTGTTCTAAAGCTCTTTGGGAACCGCTTGCGTAGCCCCACACACCTGGGGGCTGCAGGCTTTCCTGCTGCCTTCAGCCTCAAAACCACCCTTTCCCACTTGGCGCCGCGCCAGGCCCAAAAATGGCCATATGTCTGGAGACTGGTCCCACGCTCAAAGAGCCAGCACGGAAAACTATGCCTTGTTCTAAAGCTCTTTGGGAACCGCTTGCGTAGCCCCACACACCTGGGGGCTGCAGGCTTTCCTGCTCTCTTCAACCTCAAAAGCACCCTTTCCTACTTGGCATCGCGCCAGGCACATAAATGGCCATATGTCTGGAGACTGGTCCCACGCCCAAAGAGCCAGCACGGAAAACTATGCCTTGTTCTAAAGCTCTTTGGGAACGGCTTGCGTAGCCCCACACACCTGGGGGCTGCAGGCTTTCCTGCTGCCTTCAGCCTCAAAACCACCCTTTTCCACTTGGCATCGCGCCAGGCACAAAAATGGCCATATGTCTGGAGACTGGTCCCACGCCCAAAGAGCCAGCAGGGAAAACTATGCCTTGTTCTAAAGCTCTTTGGGAACCGCTTGCGTAGCCCCACAGACCTGGGGGCTGCAGGCTTTCCTGCTGCCTTCAGACTCAAAACCACCCTTTCCCACTTGGCGCCGCGCCAGGCCCAAAAATGGCCATATGTCTGGAGACTGGTCCCACGCCCAAAGAGCCAGCAGGGAAAACTATGCCTTGTTCTAAAGCTCTTTGGGAACCGCTTGCGTAGCCCCACACACCTGGGGGCTGCAGGCTTTCCTGCTGCCTTCAGCCTCAAAACCACCCTTTCCCAAATGGCGCCACGCCAGGCCCAAAAATGGCCATATGTCTGGAGTTTGGTCCCACGCCCAAAGAACCAGCAGGGAAAACTATGCCTTGTTCTAAAGCTCTTTGGGAACGGCTTGCGTAGCCCCACACACCTGGGGGCTGCAGGCTTTCTTGCTGCCTTCAGACTCAAAACCACCCTTTCCCACTTGGCATCCTGCCAGGCCCAAAAATGGCCATATGTCTGGAGACTGGTCCCACGCTCAAAGAGCCAGCACGGAAAACTATGCCTTGTTCTAAAGCTCTTTGGGAACCGCTTGCGTAGCCCCACACACCTGGGGGCTGCAGGCTTTCCTGCTCTCTTCAGCCTCAAAAGCACCCTTTCCTACTTGGCATCGCGCCAGGCACATAAATGGCCATATGTCTGGAGACTGGTCCCACGCCCAAAGAGCCAGCACGGAAAACTATGCCTTGTTCTAAAGCTCTTTGGGAACGGCTTGCGTAGCCCCACACACCTGGGGGCTGCAGGCTTTCCTGCTGCCTTCAGCCTCAAAACCACCCTTTTCCACTTGGCATCGCGCCAGGCACAAAAATGGCCATATGTCTGGAGACTGGTCCCACGCCCAAAGAGCCAGCAGGGAAAACTATGCCTTGTTCTAAAGCTCTTTGGGAACCGCTTGCGTAGCCCCACAGACCTGGGGGCTGCAGGCTTTCCTGCTGCCTTCAGACTCAAAACCACCCTTTCCCACTTGGCGCCGCGCCAGGCCCAAAAATGGCCATATGTCTGGAGACTGGTCCCACGCCCAAAGAGCCAGCAGGGAAAACTATGCCTTGTTCTAAAGCTCTTTGGGAACCGCTTGCGTAGCCCCACACACCTGGGGGCTGAAGGCTTTCCTGCTGCCTTCAGCCTCAAAACCACCCTTTCCCAAATGGCGCCACGCCAGGCCCAAAAATGGCCATATGTCTGGAGTTTGGTCCCACGCCCAAAGAACCAGCAGGGAAAACTATGCCTTGTTCTAAAGCTCTTTGGGAACCGCTTGCGTAGACCCACACACCTGGGGGCTGCAGGCTTTCCTGCTCTCTTCAGCCTCAAAAGCACGCTTTCCCACTTGGCGCCGCACCAGGCCCAAAAATGGCCATATGTCTGGAGACTGGTCCCACGCCCAAAGAGCCAGCAGGGAAAACTATGCCTTGTTCTAAAGCTCTTTGGGAACGGCTAGCGTAGCCCCACAGACCTGTGGGCTGCAGGCTTTCCTGCTGCCTTCAGCCTCAAAACCACCCTTTCCCACATGGCGCCAAGCCAGGCCCAAAAATGGCCATATGTCTGGAGACTGGTCCCATGCCCAAAGAGCCAGCAGGGAAAACTATGCCTTGTTCTAAAGCTCTTTGGGAACCGCTTGCGTAGCCCCACACACCTGGGGGCTGCAGGCTTTCCTGCTGCCTTCAGCCTCAAAACCACCCTTTCCCACTTGGCGCCGCGCCAGGCCCAAAAATGGCCATATGTCTGGAGACTGGTCCCACGCTCAAAGAGCCAGCACGGAAAACTATGCCTTGTTCTAAAGCTCTTTGGGAACCGCTTGCGTAGCCCCACACACCTGGGGGCTGCAGGCTTTCCTGCTCTCTTCAGCCTCAAAAGCACCCTTTCCTACTTGGCATCGCGCCAGGCACATAAATGGCCATATGTCTGGAGACTGGTCCCACGCCCAAAGAGCCAGCACGGAAAACTATGCCTTGTTCTAAAGCTCTTTGGGAACGGCTTGCGTAGCCCCACACACCTGGGGGCTGCAGGCTTTCCTGCTGCCTTCAGCCTCAAAACCACCCTTTTCCACTTGGCATCGCGCCAGGCACAAAAATGGCCATATGTCTGGAGACTGGTCCCACGCCCAAAGAGCCAGCAGGGAAAACTATGCCTTGTTCTAAAGCTCTTTGGGAACCGCTTGCGTAGCCCCACAGACCTGGGGGCTGCAGGCTTTCCTGCTGCCTTCAGACTCAAAACCACCCTTTCCCACTTGGCGCCGCGCCAGGCCCAAAAATGGCCATATGTCTGGAGACTGGTCCCACGCCCAAAGAGCCAGCAGGGAAAACTATGCCTTGTTCTAAAGCTCTTTGGGAACGGCTTGCGTAGCCCCACACACCTGGGGGCTGAAGGCTTTCCTGCTGCCTTCAGCCTCAAAACCACCCTTTCCCAAATGGCGCCACGCCAGGCCCAAAAATGGCCATATGTCTGGAGTTTGGTCCCACGCCCAAAGAACCAGCAGGGAAAACTATGCCTTGTTCTAAAGCTCTTTGGGAACGGCTTGCGTAGCCCCACACACCTGGGGGCTGCAGGCTTTCTTGCTGCCTTCAGACTCAAAACCACCCTTTCCCACTTGGCATCCTGCCAGGCCCAAAAATGGCCATATTTCTGTAGACTGGTCCCTTTCCCAAAGAGCCATCAGGGAAAACTATGCCTTGTTCTAAAGCTCTTTGGGAACCGCTTGCGTGGCCCCACAGACCTGCGGGCTGCAGGCTTTCCTGCTGCCTTCAGCCTCAAACCCACCTTTCCCACATGGCGTCACACCAGGCACAAAAATGGCCATATGTCTGGAGGTTGGTCCCACGCCCAAAGAGCCAGCAGGGAAAACTATGCCTTGTTCTAAAGCTCTTTGGGAACCGCTTGCGTAGCCCCACACACCTGGGGGCTGCAGGCTTTCCTGCTGCCTTCAGCCTCAAAACCACCCTTTTCCACATGGCGTCACGCAGGCACAAAAATGGCCATATGTCTGGAGACTGGTCCCACGCCCAAAGAGCCAGCACGGAAAAATATGCCTTGTTCTAAAGCTCTTTGGGAACGGCTTGCGTAGCCCCACACACCTGGGGGCTGCAGGCTTTCCTGCTGCCTTCAGCCTCAAAAGAACCCTTTCCCACTTGGCGCCACGCCAGGCCCAAAAATGGCCATATGT
The DNA here is from genome assembly GCF_963924245.1 of Chroicocephalus ridibundus. Classification (NCBI taxonomy): domain Eukaryota; kingdom Metazoa; phylum Chordata; class Aves; order Charadriiformes; family Laridae; genus Chroicocephalus; species Chroicocephalus ridibundus. The sequence goes on from NW_026961536.1 coordinate 10,021, forward strand.
CTGAAGATTGGTCCCACGCCCAAAGAGCCAGCAGGGAAAACTATGCCTTGTTCTAAAGCTCTTTGGGAACCGCTTGCGTAGCCCCACACACCTGGGGGCTGCAGGCTTTCCTGCTGCCTTCAGCCTCAAAACCACCCTTTCGCACTTGGCGCCGCGCCAGGCACAAAAATGGCCATATATCTGGAGACTGGTCCCACGCCCAAAGAGCCAGCAGGGAAAACTATGCCTTGTTCTAAAGCTCTTTGGGAACGGCTTGCGTAGCCCCACACACCTGGGGGCTGCAGGCTTTCCTGCTGCCTTCAGACTCAAAACCACCCTTTCCCACTTGGCATCGTGCCAGGCACAAAAATGGCCATATGTCTTGAGACTGCTCCCTTTCCAAAAGAGCCAGCAGGGAAAACTATGCCTTGTTCTAAAGCTCTTTCGGAACCGCTTGCGTGGCCCCTCACACCTGGGGGCTGCAGGCTTTCCTGCTGCCTTCAGCCTCAAACCCACCTTTCCCACATGGCGTCACGCCAGGCACAAAAATGGCCATATGTCTGGAGGTTGGTCCCACGCCCAAAGAGCCAGCAGGGAAAACTATGCCTTGTTCTAAAGCTCTTTGGGAACCGCTTGCGTAGCCCCACACACCTGGGGGCTGCAGGCTTTCCTGCTGCCTTCAGCCTCAAAACCACCCTTTCCCACTTGGCGCCGCGCCAGGCACAAAAATGGCCATATGTATGGAGGTTGGTCACACGCCCAAAGAGCCAGCAGGGAAAACTATGCCTTGTTCTAAAGCTCTTTGGGAACGGATTGCGTAGCCCCACACACCTGGGGGCTGCAGGCTTTCCTGCTGCCTTCAGCCTCAAAACCCCCCTTTCCCACTTGGCCCCGCGCCAGGCCCAAAAATGGCCATATGTCTGAAGATTGGTCCCACGCCCAAAGAGCCAGCAGGGAAAACTATGCCTTGTTCTAAAGCTCTTTGGGAACCGCTTGTGTAGCCCCACACACCTGGGGGCTGCAGGCTTTCCTGCTCTCTTCAGCCTCAAAAGCACGCTTTCCCACTTGGCGCCGCGCCAGGCCCAAAAATGGCCATATGTCTGGAGACTGGTCCCACGCCCAAAGAGCCAGCAGGGAAAACTATGCCTTGTTCTAAAGCTCTTTGGGAACGGCTTGCGTAGCCCCACACACCTGGGGGCTGCAGGCTTTCCTGCTGCCTTCAGACTCAAAACCACACTTTCCCACTTGGCATCGTGCCAGGCACAAAAATGGCCATATTTCTGGAGACTGGTCCCTTTCCCAAAGAGACAGCAGGGAAAATTATGCCTTGTTCTAAAGCTCTTTGGGAACCGCTTGCGTGGCCCCTCACACCTGGGGGCTGCAGGCTTTCCTGCTGCCTTCAGCCTCAAATCCACCTTTCCCACATGGCGTCACGCCAGGCACAAAAATGGCCATATGTCTGGAGGTTGGTCCCACGCCCAAAGAGGCAGCAGGGAAAACTATGCCTTGTTCTAAAGCTCTTTGGGAACGGATTGCGTAGCCCCACAGACCTGGGGGCTGCAGGCTTTCCTGCTGCCTTCAGCCTCAAAACCACCCTTTCCCACATGGCCCCGCGCCAGGCCCAAAAATGGCCATATGTCTGGAGACTGGTCCCACGCCCAAAGAGGCAGCAGGGAAAACTATGCCTTGTTCTAAAGCTCTTTGGGAACCGCTTGCGTAGCCCCACACACCTGGGGGCTGCAGGCTTTCCTGCTGCCTTCAGCCTCAAAACCACCCTTTCCCACTTGGCATCGCGCCAGGCACATAAATGGCCATATGTCTGGAGACTGGTCCCACGCCCAAAGAGCCAGCACGGAAAACTATGCCTTGTTCTAAAGCTCTTTGGGAACCGCTTGCGTAGCCCCACACACCTGGGGGCTGCAGGCTTTCCTGCTGCCTTCAGCCTCAAACCCACCTTTCCCACATGGCGTCACGCCAGGCACAAAAATGGCCATATGTCTGGAGGTTGGTCCCACGCCCAAAGAGCCAGCAGGGAAAACTATGCCTTGTTCTAAAGCTCTTTGGGAACCGCTTGCGTAGCCCCACACACCTGGGGGCTGCAGGCTTTCCTGCTGCCTTCAGCCTCAAAACCACCCTTTCCCACTTGGCGCCGCGCCAGGCACAAAAATGGCCATATGTATGGAGGTTGGTCACACGCCCAAAGAGCCAGCAGGGAAAACTATGCCTTGTTCTAAAGCTCTTTGGGAACGGATTGCGTAGCCCCACACACCTGGGGGCTGCAGGCTTTCCTGCTGCCTTCAGCCTCAAAACCCCCCTTTCCCACTTGGCCCCGCGCCAGGCCCAAAAATGGCCATATGTCTGAAGATTGGTCCCACGCCCAAAGAGCCAGCAGGGAAAACTATGCCTTGTTCTAAAGCTCTTTGGGAACCGCTTGTGTAGCCCCACACACCTGGGGGCTGCAGGCTTTCCTGCTCTCTTCAGCCTCAAAAGCACGCTTTCCCACTTGGCGCCGCGCCAGGCCCAAAAATGGCCATATGTCTGGAGACTGGTCCCACGCCCAAAGAGCCAGCAGGGAAAACTATGCCTTGTTCTAAAGCTCTTTGGGAACGGCTTGCGTAGCCCCACACACCTGGGGGCTGCAGGCTTTCCTGCTGCCTTCAGACTCAAAACCACCCTTTCCCACTTGGCATCGTGCCAGGCACAAAAATGGCCATATTTCTGGAGACTGGTCCCTTTCCCAAAGAGCCAGCAGGGAAAATTATGCCTTGTTCTAAAGCTCTTTGGGAACCGCTTGCGTGGCCCCTCACACCTGGGGGCTGCAGGCTTTCCTGCTGCCTTCAGCCTCAAATCCACCTTTCCCACATGGCGTCACGCCAGGCACAAAAATGGCCATATGTCTGGAGGTTGGTCCCACGCCCAAAGAGGCAGCAGGGAAAACTATGCCTTGTTCTAAAGCTCTTTGGGAACGGATTGCGTAGCCCCACAGACCTGGGGGCTGCAGGCTTTCCTGCTGCCTTCAGCCTCAAAACCACCCTTTCCCACATGGCCCCGCGCCAGGCCCAAAAATGGCCATATGTCTGGAGACTGGTCCCACGCCCAAAGAGGCAGCAGGGAAAACTATGCCTTGTTCTAAAGCTCTTTGGGAACCGCTTGCGTAGCCCCACACACCTGGGGGCTGCAGGCTTTCCTGCTGCCTTCAGCCTCAAAACCACCCTTTCCCACTTGGCATCGCGCCAGGCACATAAATGGCCATATGTCTGGAGACTGGTCCCACGCCCAAAGAGCCAGCACGGAAAACTATGCCTTGTTCTAAAGCTCTTTGGGAACCCCTTGCGTAGCCCCACACACCTGGGGGCTGCAGGCTTTCCTGCTGCCTTCAGCCTCAAAAGCACCCTTTCCTACTTGGCATCGCGCCAGGCCCAAAAATGGCCATATGTCTGGAGACTGGTCCCACGCCCAAAGAGCCAGCAGGGAAAACTATGCCTTGTTCTAAAGCTCTTTGGGAACCGTTTGCGTAGCCTCACACACCTGGGGTCTGCAGGCTTTCCTGCTGCCTTCAGCCTCAAAAGAACCCTTTCCCACTTGGCGCCGCGCCAGGCCCAAAAATGGCCATATGTCTGAAGATTGGTCCCACGCCCAAAGAGCCAGCAGGGAAAACTATGCCTTGTTCTAAAGCTCTTTGGGAACCGCTTGCGTAGACCCACACACCTGGGGGCTGCAGGCTTTCCTGCTCTCTTCAGCCTCAAAAGCACGCTTTCCCACTTGGCGCCGCGCCAGGCACAAAAATGGCCATATGTCTGGAGACTGGTCCCACGCCCAAAGAGCCAGCAGGGAAAACTATGCCTTGTTCTAAAGCTCTTTGGGAACCGCTTGCGTAGCCCCACACACCTGGGGGCTGCATGCTTTCCTGCTGCCTTCAGCCTCAAAACCACCCTTTCCCACATGGCGCCAAGCCAGGCCCAAAAATGGCCATATGTCTGGAGACTGGTCCCATGCCCAAAGAGCCAGCAGGGAAAACTATGCCTTGTTCTAAAGCTCTTTGGGAACCGCTTGCGTAGCCCCACACACCTGGGGGCTGCAGGCTTTTCTGCTGCCTTCAGCCTCAAAACCACCCTTTCCCACTTGGCGCCGCGCCAGGCCCAAAAATGGCCATATGTCTGAAGATTGGTCCCACGCCCAAAGAGCCAGCAGGGAAAACTATGCCTTGTTCTAAAGCTCTTTGGGAACCGCTTGCGTAGCCCCACACACCTGGGGGCTGCAGGCTTTCCTGCTCTCTTCAGCCTCAAAAGCACCCTTTCCTACTTGGCATCGCGCCAGGCACATAAATGGCCATATGTCTGGAGACTGGTCCCGCGCCCAAAGAGCCAGCACGGAAAACTATGCCTTGTTCTAAAGCTCTTTGGGAACCGTTTGCGTAGCCCCACACACCTGGGGGCTGCAGGCTTTCCTGCTGCCTTCAGCCTCAAAACCACCCTTTTCCACTTGGCGCCGCGCCAGGCACAAAAATGGCCATATGTCTGGAGACTGGTCCCACGCCCAAAGAGCCAGCAGGGAAAACTATGCCTTGTTCTAAAGCTCTTTGGGAACCGCTTGCGTAGCCCCACACACCTGGGGGCTGCAGGCTTTCCTGCTGCCTTCAGACTCAAAACCACCCTTTCCCACTTGGCGCCGCGCCAGGCCCAAAAATGGCCATATGTCTGGAGACTGGTCCCACGCCCAAAGAGCCAGCAGGGAAAACTATGCCTTGTTCTAAAGCTCTTTGGGAACCGCTTGCGTAGCCCCACACACCTGGGGGCTGCAGGCTTTCCTGCTGCCTTCAGCCTCAAAACCACCCTTTCCCAAATGGCGCCACGCCAGGCCCAAAAATGGCCATATGTCTGGAGTTTGGTCCCACGCCCAAAGAACCAGCAGGGAAAACTATGCCTTGTTCTAAAGCTCTTTGGGAACGGCTTGCGTAGCCCCACACACCTGGGGGCTGCAGGCTTTCCTGCTGCCTTCAGCCTCAAAACCACCCTTTCCCACTTGGCATCCTGCCAGGCCCAAAAATGGCCATATTTCTGGAGACTGGTCCCTTTCCCAAAGAGCCAGCAGGGAAAACTATGCCTTGTTCTAAAGCTCTTTGGGAACCGCTTGCGTGGCCCCACAGACCTGCGGGCTGCAGGCTTTCCTGCTGCCTTCAGCCTCAAACCCACCTTTCCCACATGGCGTCACACCAGGCACAAAAATGGCCATATGTCTGGAGGTTGGTCCCACGCCCAAAGAGCCAGCAGGGAAAACTATGCCTTGTTCTAAAGCTCTTTGGGAACCGCTTGCGTAGCCCCACACACCTGGGGGCTGCAGGCTTTCCTGCTGCCTTCAGCCTCAAAACCACCCTTTTCCACATGGCGTCACGCAGGCACAAAAATGGCCATATGTCTGGAGACTGGTCCCACGCCCAAAGAGCCAGCACGGAAAACTATGCCTTGTTCTAAAGCTCTTTGGGAACCGTTTGCGTAGCCCCACACACCTGGGGGCTGCAGGCTTTCCTGCTGCCTTCAGCCTCAAAAGAACCCTTTCCCACTTGGCGCCACGCCAGGCCCAAAAATGGCCATATGTCTGAAGATTGGTCCCACGCCCAAAGAGCCAGCAGGGAAAACTATGCCTTGTTCTAAAGCTCTTTGGGAACCGCTTGCGTAGCCCCACACACCTGGGGGCTGCAGGCTTTCCTGCTGCCTTCAGCCTCAGAAGAACCCTTTCGCACTTGGCGCCGCGCCAGGCACAAAAATGGCCATATATCTGGAGACTGGTCCCACGCCCAAAGAGCCAGCAGGGAAAACTATGCCTTGTTCTAAAGCTCTTTGGGAACGGCTTGCGTAGCCCCACACACCTGGGGGCTGCAGGCTTTCCTGCTGCCTTCAGACTCAAAACCACCCTTTCCCACTTGGCATCGTGCCAGGCACAAAAATGGCCATATGTCTGGAGACTGGTCCCACGCCCAAAGAGCCAGCACGGAAAACTATGCCTTGTTCTAAAGCTCTTTGGGAACCGCTTGCGTAGCCCCACACACCTGGGGGCTGCAGGCTTTCCTGCTGCCTTCAGACTCAAAACCACCCTTTCGCACTTGGCGCCGCGCCAGGCCCAAAAATGGCCATATGTCGGGAGACTGGTCCCACGCCCAAAGAGCCAGCAGGGAAAACTATGCCTTGTTCTAAAGCTCTTTGGGAACCGCTTGCGTAGCCCCACACACCTGGGGGCTGCAGGCTTTCCTGCTCTCTTCAGCCTCAAAAGCACCCTTTCCTACTTGGCATCGCGCCAGGCACATAAATGGCCATATGTCTGGAGACTGGTCCCACGCCCAAAGAGCCAGCACGGAAAACTATGCCTTGTTCTAAAGCTCTTTGGGAACCGTTTGCGTAGCCCCACACACCTGGGGGCTGCAGGCTTTCCTGCTGCCTTCAGCCTCAAAACCACCCTTTTCCACTTGGCGCCGCGCCAGGCACAAAAATGGCCATATGTCTGGAGACTGGTCCCACGCCCAAAGAGCCAGCAGGGAAAACTATGCCTTGTTCTAAAGCTCTTTGGGAACCGCTTGCGTAGCCCCACACACCTGGGGGCTGCAGGCTTTCCTGCTGCCTTCAGACTCAAAACCACCCTTTCCCACTTGGCGCCGCGCCAGGCCCAAAAATGGCCATATGTCTGGAGACTGGTCCCACGCCCAAAGAGCCAGCAGGGAAAACTATGCCTTGTTCTAAAGCTCTTTGGGAACCGCTTGCGTAGCCCCACACACCTGGGGGCTGAAGGCTTTCCTGCTGCCTTCAGCCTCAAAACCACCCTTTCCCAAATGGCGCCACGCCAGGCCCAAAAATGGCCATATGTCTGGAGTTTGGTCCCACGCCCAAAGAACCAGCAGGGAAAACTATGCCTTGTTCTAAAGCTCTTTGGGAACGGCTTGCGTAGCCCCACACACCTGGGGGCTGCAGGCTTTCCTGCTGCCTTCAGACTCAAAACCACCCTTTCCCACTTGGCATCCTGCCAGGCCCAAAAATGGCCATATTTCTGGAGACTGGTCCCTTTCCCAAAGAGCCAGCAGGGAAAACTATGCCTTGTTCTAAAGCTCTTTGGGAACCGCTTGCGTGGCCCCACAGACCTGCGGGCTGCAGGCTTTCCTGCTGCCTTCAGCCTCAAACCCACCTTTCCCACATGGCGTCACACCAGGCACAAAAATGGCCATATGTCTGGAGGTTGGTCCCACGCCCAAAGAGCCAGCAGGGAAAACTATGCCTTGTTCTAAAGCTCTTTGGGAACCGCTTGCGTAGCCCCACACACCTGGGGGCTGCAGGCTTTCCTGCTGCCTTCAGCCTCAAAACCACCCTTTTCCACATGGCGTCACGCAGGCACAAAAATGGCCATATGTCTGGAGACTGGTCCCACGCCCAAAGAGCCAGCACGGAAAACTATGCCTTGTTCTAAAGCTCTTTGGGAACCGTTTGCGTAGCCCCACACACCTGGGGGCTGCAGGCTTTCCTGCTGCCTTCAGCCTCAAAAGAACCCTTTCCCACTTGGCGCCGCGCCAGGCCCAAAAATGGCCATATGTCTGAAGATTGGTCCCACGCCCAAAGAGCCAGCAGGGAAAACTATGCCTTGTTCTAAAGCTCTTTGGGAACCGCTTGCGTAGCCCCACACACCTGGGGGCTGCAGGCTTTCCTGCTGCCTTCAGCCTCAGAAGAACCCTTTCGCACTTGGCGCCGCGCCAGGCACAAAAATGGCCATATATCTGGAGACTGGTCCCACGCCCAAAGAGCCAGCAGGGAAAACTATGCCTTGTTCTAAAGCTCTTTGGGAACCGCTTGCGTAGCCCCACACACCTGGGGGCTGCAGGCTTTCCTGCTCTCTTCAGACTCAAAACCACCCTTTCCCACTTGGCATCGTGCCAGGCACAAAAATGGCCATATGTCTGGAGGTTGGTCCCACGCCCAAAGAGCCAGCAGGGAAAACTATGCCTTGTTCTAAAGCTCTTTCGGAACCGCTTGCGTGGCCCCTCACACCTGGGGGCTGCAGGCTTTCCTGCTGCCTTCAGCCTCAAACCCACCTTTCCCACATGGCGTCACGCCAGGCACAAAAATGGCCATATGTCTGGAGGTTGGTCCCACGCCCAAAGAGCCAGCAGGGAAAACTATGCCTTGTTCTAAAGCTCTTTGGGAACCGCTTGCGTAGCCCCACACACCTGGGGGCTGCAGGCTTTCCTGCTGCCTTCAGCCTCAAAACCACCCTTTCCCACTTGGCGCCGCGCCAGGCCCAAAAATGGCCATATGTCTGGAGACTGGTCCCACGCCCAAAGAGCCAGCACGGAAAACTATGCCTTGTTCTAAAGCTCTTTGGGAACCGCTTGCGTAGCCCCACACACCTGGGGGCTGCAGGCTTTCCTGCTGCCTTCAGCCTCAAAACCACCCTTTTCCACATGGCGTCACCCAGGCACAGAAATGGCCATATGTCTGGAGACTGGTCCCACGCCCAAAGAGCCAGCAGGGAAAACTATGCCTTGTTCTAAAGCTCTTTGGGAACCGTTTGCGTAGCCTCACACACCTGGGGGCTGCAGGCTTTCCTGCTGCCTTCAGCCTCAAAACAACCCTTTCCCACTTGGCGCCGCGCCAGGCCCAAAAATGGCCATATGTCTGAAGATTGGTCCCACGCCCAAAGAGCCAGCAGGGAAAACTATGCCTTGTTCTAAAGCTCTTTGGGAACCGCTTGCGTAGCCCCACACACCTGGGGGCTGCAGGCTTTCCTGCTCTCTTCAGACTCAAAACCACCCTTTCCCACTTGGCATCGTGCCAGGCACAAAAATGGCCATATGTCTGGAGGTTGGTCCCACGCCCAAAGAGCCAGCAGGGAAAACTATGCCTTGTTCTAAAGCTCTTTCGGAACCGCTTGCGTGGCCCCTCACACCTGGGGGCTGCAGGCTTTCCTGCTGCCTTCAGCCTCAAACCCACCTTTCCCACATGGCGTCACGCCAGGCACAAAAATGTCCATATGTCTGGAGGTTGGTCCCACGCCCAAAGAGCCAGCAGGGAAAACTATGCCTTGTTCTAAAGCTCTTTGGGAACCGCTTGCGTAGCCCCACACACCTGGGGGCTGCAGGCTTTCCTGCTGCCTTCAGCCTCAAAACCACCCTTTCCCACTTGGCGCCGCGCCAGGCCCAAAAATGGCCATATGTCTGGAGACTGGTCCCACGCCCAAAGAGCCAGCACGGAAAACTATGCCTTGTTCTAAAGCTCTTTGGGAACCGCTTGCGTAGCCCCACACACCTGGGGGCTGCAGGCTTTCCTGCTGCCTTCAGCCTCAAAACCACCCTTTTCCACATGGCGTCACCCAGGCACAGAAATGGCCATATGTCTGGAGACTGGTCCCACGCCCAAAGAGCCAGCAGGGAAAACTATGCCTTGTTCTAAAGCTCTTTGGGAACCGTTTGCGTAGCCTCACACACCTGGGGGCTGCAGGCTTTCCTGCTGCCTTCAGCCTCAAAACAACCCTTTCCCACTTGGCGCCGCGCCAGGCCCAAAAATGGCCATATGTCTGAAGATTGGTCCCACGCCCAAAGAGCCAGCAGGGAAAACTATGCCTTGTTCTAAAGCTCTTTGGGAACCGCTTGCGTAGCCCCACACACCTGGGGGCTGCAGGCTTTCCTGCTCTCTTCAGCCTCAAAAGCACGCTTTCCCACTTGGCGCCGCGCCAGGCCCAAAAATGGCCATATGTCTGGAGACTGGTCCCACGCCCAAAGAGCCAGCAGGGAAAACTATGCCTTGTTCTAAAGCTCTTTGGGAACGGCTAGCGTAGCCCCACAGACCTGGGGGCTGCATGCTTTCCTGCTGCCTTCAGCCTCAAAACCACCCTTTCCCACATGGCGCCAAGTCAGGCCCAAAAATGGCCATATGTCTGGAGACTGGTCCCATGCCCAAAGAGCCAGCAGGGAAAACTATGCCTTGTTCTAAAGCTCTTTGGGAACCGCTTGCGTAGCCCCACACACCTGGGGGCTGCAGGCTTTCCTGCTGCCTTCAGCCTCAAAACCACCCTTTCCCACTTGGCGCCGCGCCAGGCCCAAAAATGGCCATATGTCTGGAGACTGGTCCCACGCCCAAAGAGCCAGCAGGGAAAACTATGCCTTGTTCTAAAGCTCTTTGGGAACCGCTTGCGTAGCCCCACACACCTGGGGGCTGCAGGCTTTCCTGCTGCCTTCAGACTCAAAAGCACCCTTTCCTACTTGGCATCGCGCCAGGCACATAAATGGCCATATGTCTGGAGACTGGTCCCACGCCCAAAGAGCCAGCACGGAAAACTATGCCTTGTTCTAAAGCTCTTTGGGAACCGTTTGCATAGCCCGACACACCTGGGGGCTGCAGGCTTTCCTGCTGCCTTCAGCCTCAAAAGCACCCTTTCCTACTTGGCATCGCGCCAGGCCCAAAAATGGCCATATGTCTGGAGACTGGTCCCACGCCCAAAGAGCCAGCAGGGAAAACTATGCCTTGTTCTAAAGCTCTTTGGGAACCGCTTGCGTAGCCCCACAGACCTGGGGGCTGCAGGCTTTCCTGCTCTCTTCAGCCTCAAAAGCACCCTTTCCTACTTGGCATCGCGCCAGGCACATAAATGGCCATATGTATGGAGTTTGGTCACACGCCCAAAGAGCCAGCACGGAAAACTATGCCTTGTTCTAAAGCTCTTTGGGAACCGTTTGCGTAGCCCCACACACCTGGGGGCTGCAGGCTTTCCTGCTGCCTTCAGCCTCAAAACCACCCTTTTCCACTTGGCATCGCGCCAGGCCCAAAAATGGCCATATGTCTGGAGACTGGTCCCACGCCCAAAGAGCCAGCAGGGAAAACTATGCCTTGTTCTAAAGCTCTTTGGGAACCGCTTGCGTAGCCCCACACACCTGGGGGCTGCAGGCTTTCCTGCTGCCTTCAGACTCAAAACCACCCTTTCCCACTTGGCATCGCGCCAGGCACATAAATGGCCATATGTCTGGAGACTGGTCCCACGCCCAAAGAGCCAGCAGGGAAAACTATGCCTTGTTCTAAAGCTCTTTGGGAACCGCTTGCGTAGCCCCACACACCTGGGGGCTGCAGGCTTTCCTGCTGCCTTCAGCCTCAAAACCACCCTTTCCCACATGGCGCCACGCCAGGCCCAAAAATGGCCATATGTCTGGAGACTGGTCCCACGCCCAAAGAGCCAGCAGGGAAAACTATGCCTTGTTCTAAAGCTCTTTGGGAACGGCTTGCGTAGCCCCACACACCTGGGGGCTGCAGGCTTTCCTGCTGCCTTCAGACTCAAAACCACCCTTTCCCACTTGGCATCCTGCCAGGCCCAAAAATGGCCATATTTCTGGAGACTGGTCCCTTTCCCAAAGAGCCAGCAGGGAAAACTATGCCTTGTTCTAAAGCTCTTTGGGAACCGCTTGCGTGGCCCCACAGACCTGCGGGCTGCAGGCTTTCCTGCTGCCTTCAGCCTCAAACCCACCTTTCCCACATGGCGTCACACCAGGCACAAAAATGGCCATATGTCTGGAGGTTGGTCCCACGCCCAAAGAGCCAGCAGGGAAAACTATGCCTTGTTCTAAAGCTCTTTGGGAACCGCTTGCGTAGCCCCACACACCTGGGGGCTGCAGGCTTTCCTGCTGCCTTCAGCCTCAAAACCACCCTTTCCCACATGGCCCCGCGCCAGGCCCAAAAATGGCCATATGTCTGAAGATTGGTCCCACGCCCAAAGAGCCAGCAGGGAAAACTATGCCTTGTTCTAAAGCTCTTTGGGAACCGCTTGTGTAGCCCCACACACCTGGGGGCTGCAGGCTTTCCTGCTCTCTTCAGCCTCAAAAGCACGCTTTCCCACTTGGCGCCGCGCCAGGCCCAAAAATGGCCATATGTCTGGAGACTGGTCCCACGCCCAAAGAGCCAGCAGGGAAAACTATGCCTTGTTCTAAAGCTCTTTGGGAACGGCTTGCGTAGCCCCACACACCTGGGGGCTGCAGGCTTTCCTGCTGCCTTCAGACTCAAAACCACACTTTCCCACTTGGCATCGTGCCAGGCACAAAAATGGCCATATTTCTGGAGACTGGTCCCTTTCCCAAAGAGCCAGCAGGGAAAATTATGCCTTGTTCTAAAGCTCTTTGGGAACCGCTTGCGTGGCCCCTCACACCTGGAGGCTGCAGGCTTTCCTGCTGCCTTCAGCCTCAAATCCACCTTTCCCACATGGCGTCACGCCAGGCACAAAAATGGCCATATGTCTGGAGGTTGGTCCCACGCCCAAAGAGGCAGCAGGGAAAACTATGCCTTGTTCTAAAGCTCTTTGGGAACGGATTGCGTAGCCCCACAGACCTGGGGGCTGCAGGCTTTCCTGCTGCCTTCAGCCTCAAAACCACCCTTTCCCACATGGCCCCGCGCCAGGCCCAAAAATGGCCATATGTCTGGAGACTGGTCCCACGCCCAAAGAGGCAGCAGGGAAAACTATGCCTTGTTCTAAAGCTCTTTGGGAACCGCTTGCGTAGCCCCACACACCTGGGGGCTGCAGGCTTTCCTGCTGCCTTCAGCCTCAAAACCACCCTTTCCCACTTGGCATCGCGCCAGGCACATAAATGGCCATATGTCTGGAGACTGGTCCCACGCCCAAAGAGCCAGCACGGAAAACTATGCCTTGTTCTAAAGCTCTTTGGGAACCGCTTGCGTAGCCCCACACACCTGGGGGCTGCAGGCTTTCCTGCTGCCTTCAGCCTCAAAAGCACCCTTTCCTACTTGGCATCGCGCCAGGCCCAAAAATGGCCATATGTCTGGAGACTGGTCCCACGCCCAAAGAGCCAGCAGGGAAAACTATGCCTTGTTCTAAAGCTCTTTGGGAACCGTTTGCGTAGCCTCACACACCTGGGGGCTGCAGGCTTTCCTGCTGCCTTCAGCCTCAAAAGAACCCTTTCCCACTTGGCGCCGCGCCAGGCCCAAAAATGGCCATATGTCTGAAGATTGGTCCCACGCCCAAAGAGCCAGCAGGGAAAACTATGCCTTGTTCTAAAGCTCTTTGGGAACCGCTTGCGTAGACCCACACACCTGGGGGCTGCAGGCTTTCCTGCTCTCTTCAGCCTCAAAAGCACGCTTTCCCACTTGGCGCCGCGCCAGGCACAAAAATGGCCATATGTCTGGAGACTGGTCCCACGCCCAAAGAGCCAGCAGGGAAAACTATGCCTTGTTCTAAAGCTCTTTGGGAACGGCTAGCGTAGCCCCACAGACCTGTGGGCTGCATGCTTTCCTGCTGCCTTCAGCCTCAAAACCACCCTTTCCCACATGGCGCCAAGCCAGGCCCAAAAATGGCCATATGTCTGGAGACTGGTCCCATGCCCAAAGAGCCAGCAGGGAAAACTATGCCTTGTTCTAAAGCTCTTTGGGAACCGCTTGCGTAGCCCCACACACCTGGGGGCTGCAGGCTTTCCTGCTGCCTTCAGCCTCAAAACCACCCTTTCCCACTTGGCGCCGCGCCAGGCCCAAAAATGGCCATATGTCTGGAGACTGGTCCCACGCCCAAAGAGCCAGCAGGGAAAACTATGCCTTGTTCTAAAGCTCTTTGGGAACCGCTTGCGTAGCCCCACACACCTGGGGGCTGCAGGCTTTCCTGCTCTCTTCAGCCTCAAAAGCACCCTTTCCTACTTGGCATCGCGCCAGGCACATAAATGGCCATATGTCTGGAGACTGGTCCCACGCCCAAAGAGCCAGCACGGAAAACTATGCCTTGTTCTAAAGCTCTTTGGGAACCGTTTGCGTAGCCCCACACACCTGGGGGCTGTAGGCTTTCCTGCTGCCTTCAGCCTCAAAACCACCCTTTTCCACTTGGCGCCGCGCCAGGCACAAAAATGGCCATATGTCTGGAGACTGGTCCCACGCCCAAAGAGCCAGCAGGGAAAACTATGCCTTGTTCTAAAGCTCTTTGGGAACCGCTTGCGTAGCCCCACACACCTGGGGGCTGCAGGCTTTCCTGCTGCCTTCAGACTCAAAACCACCCTTTCCCACTTGGCGCCGCGCCAGGCCCAAAAATGGCCATATGTCTGGAGACTGGTCCCACGCCCAAAGAGCCAGCAGGGAAAACTATGCCTTGTTCTAAAGCTCTTTGGGAACCGCTTGCGTAGCCCCACACACCTGGGGGCTGAAGGCTTTCCTGCTGCCTTCAGCCTCAAAACCACCCTTTCCCAAATGGCGCCACGCCAGGCCCAAAAATGGCCATATGTCTGGAGTTTGGTCCCACGCCCAAAGAACCAGCAGGGAAAACTATGCCTTGTTCTAAAGCTCTTTGGGAACGGCTTGCGTAGCCCCACACACCTGGGGGCTGCAGGCTTTCCTGCTGCCTTCAGACTCAAAACCACCCTTTCCCACTTGGCATCCTGCCAGGCCCAAAAATGGCCATATTTCTGGAGACTGGTCCCTTTCCCAAAGAGCCAGCAGGGAAAACTATGCCTTGTTCTAAAGCTCTTTGGGAACCGCTTGCGTGGCCCCACAGACCTGCGGGCTGCAGGCTTTCCTGCTGCCTTCAGCCTCAAACCCACCTTTCCCACATGGCGTCACAACAGGCACAAAAATGGCCATATGTCTGGAGGTTGGTCCCACGCCCAAAGAGCCAGCAGGGAAAACTATGCCTTGTTCTAAAGCTCTTTGGGAACCGCTTGCGTAGCCCCACACACCTGGGGGCTGCAGGCTTTCCTGCTGCCTTCAGCCTCAAAACCACCCTTTTCCACATGGCGTCACGCAGGCACAAAAATGGCCATATGTCTGGAGACTGGTCCCACGCCCAAAGAGCCAGCACGGAAAACTATGCCTTGTTCTAAAGCTCTTTGGGAACCGTTTGCGTAGCCCCACACACCTGGGGGCTGCAGGCTTTCCTGCTGCCTTCAGCCTCAAAAGAACCCTTTCCCACTTGGCGCCACGCCAGGCCCAAAAATGGCCATATGTCTGAAGATTGGTCCCACGCCCAAAGAGCCAGCAGGGAAAACTATGCCTTGTTCTAAAGCTCTTTGGGAACCGCTTGCGTAGCCCCACACACCTGGGGGCTGCAGGCTTTCCTGCTGCCTTCAGCCTCAGAAGAACCCTTTCGCACTTGGCGCCGCGCCAGGCACAAAAATGGCCATATATCTGGAGACTGGTCCCACGCCCAAAGAGCCAGCAGGGAAAACTATGCCTTGTTCTAAAGCTCTTTGGGAACGGCTTGCGTAGCCCCACACACCTGGGGGCTGCAGGCTTTCCTGCTGCCTTCAGACTCAAAACCACCCTTTCCCACTTGGCATCCTGCCAGGCACAAAAATGGCCATATGTCTGGAGGTTGGTCCCACGCCCAAAGAGCCAGCAGGGAAAACTATGCCTTGTTCTAAAGCTCTTTGGGAACCGCTTGCGTGGCCCCTCACACCTGGGGGCTGCAGGCTTTCCTGCTGCCTTCAGCCTCAAACCCACCTTTCCCACATGGCGTCACGCCAGGCACAAAAATGGCCATATGTCTGGAGGTTGGTCCCACGCCCAAAGAGCCAGCAGGGAAAACTATGCCTTGTTCTAAAGCTCTTTGGGAACCGCTTGCGTAGCCCCACACACCTGGGGGCTGCAGGCTTTCCTGCTCTCTTCAGCCTCAAAAGCACCCTTTCCTACTTGGCATCGCGCCAGGCACATAAATGGCCATATGTCTGGAGACTGGTCCCACGCCCAAAGAGCCAGCACGGAAAACTATGCCTTGTTCTAAAGCTCTTTGGGAACCGTTTGCGTAGCCCCACACACCTGGGGGCTGCAGGCTTTCCTGCTGCCTTCAGCCTCAAAACCACCCTTTTCCACTTGGCGCCGCGCCAGGCACAAAAATGGCCATATGTCTGGAGACTGGTCCCACGCCCAAAGAGCCAGCAGGGAAAACTATGCCTTGTTCTAAAGCTCTTTGGGAACCGCTTGCGTAGCCCCACACACCTGGGGGCTGCAGGCTTTCCTGCTGCCTTCAGACTCAAAACCACCCTTTCCCACTTGGCGCCGCGCCAGGCCCAAAAATGGCCATATGTCTGGAGACTGGTCCCACGCCCAAAGAGCCAGCAGGGAAAACTATGCCTTGTTCTAAAGCTCTTTGGGAACCGCTTGCGTAGCCCCACACACCTGGGGGCTGAAGGCTTTCCTGCTGCCTTCAGCCTCAAAACCACCCTTTCCCAAATGGCGCCACGCCAGGCCCAAAAATGGCCATATGTCTGGAGTTTGGTCCCACGCCCAAAGAACCAGCAGGGAAAACTATGCCTTGTTCTAAAGCTCTTTGGGAACGGCTTGCGTAGCCCCACACACCTGGGGGCTGCAGGCTTTCCTGCTGCCTTCAGACTCAAAACCACCCTTTCCCACTTGGCATCCTGCCAGGCCCAAAAATGGCCATATTTCTGGAGACTGGTCCCTTTCCCAAAGAGCCAGCAGGGAAAACTATGCCTTGTTCTAAAGCTCTTTGGGAACCGCTTGCGTGGCCCCACAGACCTGCGGGCTGCAGGCTTTCCTGCTGCCTTCAGCCTCAAACCCACCTTTCCCACATGGCGTCACACCAGGCACAAAAATGGCCATATGTCTGGAGGTTGGTCCCACGCCCAAAGAGCCAGCAGGGAAAACTATGCCTTGTTCTAAAGCTCTTTGGGAACCGCTTGCGTAGCCCCACACACCTGGGGGCTGCAGGCTTTCCTGCTGCCTTCAGCCTCAAAACCACCCTTTTCCACATGGCGTCACGCAGGCACAAAAATGGCCATATGTCTGGAGACTGGTCCCACGCCCAAAGAGCCAGCACGGAAAACTATGCCTTGTTCTAAAGCTCTTTGGGAACCGTTTGCGTAGCCCCACACACCTGGGGGCTGCAGGCTTTCCTGCTGCCTTCAGCCTCAAAAGAACCCTTTCCCACTTGGCGCCACGCCAGGCCCAAAAATGGCCATATGTCTGGAGACTGGTCCCACGCCCAAAGAGCCAGCAGGGAAAACTATGCCTTGTTCTAAAGCTCTTTGGGAACCGCTTGCGTAGCCCCACACACCTGGGGGCTGCAGGCTTTCCTGCTGCCTTCAGCCTCAGAAGAACCCTTTCGCACTTGGCGCCGCGCCAGGCACAAAAATGGCCATATATCTGGAGACTGGTCCCACGCCCAAAGAGCCAGCAGGGAAAACTATGCCTTGTTCTAAAGCTCTTTGGGAACGGCTTGCGTAGCCCCACACACCTGGGGGCTGCAGGCTTTCCTGCTGCCTTCAGACTCAAAACCACCCTTTCCCACATGGCGTCACACCAGGCACAAAAATGGCCATATGTCTGGAGGTTGGTCCGCAGGTTATGTGCCTGGCGCGATGCCAAGTGGGAAAGGGTGGTTTTGAGGCTGAAGGCAGCAGTAAAGCCTGCAGCCCCCAGGTGTGTGGGGCTACGCAAGCGGTTCCCAAAGAGCTTTAGAACAAGGCATAGTTTTCCGTGCTGGCTCTTTGGGCGTGGGACCAGTCTCCAGACATATGGCCATTTTTGGGCCTGGCGCGGGGCCAAGTGGGAAAGGGGGGCTTTGAGGCTGAAGGCAGCAGGAAAGCCTGCAGCCCCCAGGTCTGTGGGGCTACGCAATCCGTTCCCAAAGAGCTTTAGAACAAGGCATAGTTTTCCCTGCTGGCTCTTTGGGCGTGGGACCAACCTCCAGACATATGGCCATTTTTGGGCCTGGCAGGATGCCAAGTGGGAAAGGGTGGTTTTGAGTCTGAAGGCAGCAGGAAAGCCTGCAGCCCCCAGGTGTGTGGGGCTACGCAAGCCGTTCCCAAAGAGCTTTAGAACAAGGCATAGTTTTCCCTGCTGGTTCTTTGGGCGTGGGACCAAACTCCAGACATATGGCCATTTTTGGGCCTGGCGTGGCGCCATTTGGGAAAGGGTGGTTTTGAGGCTGAAGGCAGCAGGAAAGCCTTCAGCCCCCAGGTGTGTGGGGCTACGCAAGCGGTTCCCAAAGAGCTTTAGAACAAGGCATAGTTTTCCCTGCTGGCTCTTTGGGCGTGGGACCAGTCTCCAGACATATGGCCATTTTTGGGCCTGGCGCGGCGCCAAGTGGGAAAGGGTGGTTTTGAGGCTGAAGGCAGCAGGAAAGCCTGCAGCCCCCAGGTGTGTGGGGCTACGCAAGCGGTTCCCAAAGAGCTTTAGAACAAGGCATAGTTTTCCCTGCTGGCTCTTTGGGCGTGGGACCAGTCTCCAGACATATGGCCATTTTTGTGCCTGGCGCGGCGCCAAGTGGAAAAGGGTGGTTTTGAGGCTGAAGGCAGCAGGAAAGCCTGCAGCCCCCAGGTGTGTGGGGCTACGCAAACGGTTCCCAAAGAGCTTTAGAACAAGGCATAGTTTTCCGTGCTGGCTCTTTGGGCGTGGGACCAGTCTCCAGACATATGGCCATTTATGTGCCTGGCGCGATGCCAAGTAGGAAAGGGTGCTTTTGAGGCTGAAGAGAGCAGGAAAGCCTGCAGCCCCCAGGTGTGTGGGGCTACGCAAGCCGTTCCCAAAGAGCTTTAGAACAAGGCATAGTTTTCCCTGCTGGCTCTTTGGGCGTGGGACCAGTCTCCAGACATATGGCCATTTTTGGGCCTGGCGCGGCGCCAAGTGCGAAAGGGTGGTTTTGAGGCTGAAGGCAGCAGGAAAGCCTGCAGCCCCCAGGTGTGTGGGGCTACGCAAACGGTTCCCAAAGAGCTTTAGAACAAGGCATAGTTTTCCGTGCTGGCTCTTTGGGCGTGGGACCAGTCTCCAGACATATGGCCATTTATGTGCCTGGCGCGATGCCAAGTAGGAAAGGGTGCTTTTGAGGCTGAAGAGAGCAGGAAAGCCTGCAGCCCCCAGGTGTGTGGGGCTACGCAAGCGGTTCCCAAAGAGCTTTAGAACAAGGCATAGTTTTCCCTGCTGGCTCTTTGGGCGTGGGACCAGTCTCCAGACATATGGCCATTTTTGGGCCTGGCGCGGCGCCAAGTGCGAAAGGGTGGTTTTGAGGCTGAAGGCAGCAGGAAAGCCTGCAGCCCCCAGGTGTGTGGGGCTACGCAAGCGGTTCCCAAAGAGCTTTAGAACAAGGCATAGTTTTCCCTGCTGGCTCTTTGGGCATGGGACCAGTCTCCAGACATATGGCCATTTTTGGGCCTGGCTTGGCGCCATGTGGGAAAGGGTGGTTTTGAGGCTGAAGGCAGCAGGAAAGCATGCAGCCCACAGGTCTCTGGGGCTACGCTAGCTGTTCCCAAAGAGCTTTAGAACAAGGCATAGTTTTCCCTGCTGGCTCTTTGGGCGTGGGACCAGTCTCCAGACATATGGCCATTTTTGGGCCTGGCGCGGCGCCAAGTGGGAAAGCGTGCTTTTGAGGCTGAAGAGAGCAGGAAAGCCTGCAGCCCCCAGGTGTGTGGGGCTACGCAAGCGGTTCCCAAAGAGCTTTAGAACAAGGCATAGTTTTCCCTGCTGGCTCTTTGGGCGTGGGACCAATCTTCAGACATATGGCCATTTTTGGGCCTGGCGCGGCGCCAAGTGGGAAAGGGTTCTTTTGAGGCTGAAGGCAGCAGGAAAGCCTGCAGCCCCCAGGTGTGTGGGGCTACGCAAGCGGTTCCCAAAGAGCTTTAGAACAAGGCATAGTTTTCCCTGCTGGCTCTTTGGGCGTGGGACCAACCTCCAGACATATGGCCATTTTTGTGCCTGGCGTGACGCCATGTGGGAAAGGTGGGTTTGAGGCTGAAGGCAGCAGGAAAGCCTGCAGCCCCCAGGTGTGAGGGGCCACGCAAGCGGTTCCGAAAGAGCTTTAGAACAAGGCATAGTTTTCCCTGCTGGCTCTTTGGGCGTGGGACCAACCTCCAGACATATGGCCATTTTTGTGCCTGGCAGGATGCCAAGTGGGAAAGGGTGGTTTTGAGTCTGAAGGCAGCAGGAAAGCCTGCAGCCCCCAGGTGTGTGGGGCTACGCAAACGGTTCCCAAAGAGCTTTAGAACAAGGCATAGTTTTCCCTGCTGGCTCTTTGGGCGTGGGACCAGTCTCCAGACATATGGCCATTTTTGGGCCTGGCGCGGCGCCAAGTGGGAAAGGGTGGTTTTGAGGCTGAAGGCAGCAGGAAAGCCTGCAGCCCCCAGGTGTGTGGGGCTACGCAAGCGGTTCCCAAAGAGCTTTAGAACAAGGCATAGTTTTCCCTGCTGGCTCTTTGGGCGTGGGACCAGTCTCCAGACATATGGCCATTTTTGTGCCTGGCGCGGCGCCAAGTGGAAAAGGGTGCTTTTGAGGCTGAAGAGAGCAGGAAAGCCTGCAGCCCCCAGGTGTGTGGGGCTACGCAAGCGGTTCCCAAAGAGCTTTAGAACAAGGCATAGTTTTCCCTGCTGGCTCTTTGGGCGTGGGACCAGTCTCCAGACATATGGCCATTTTTGGGCCTGGCGCGGCGCCAAGTGGGAAAGGGTGGTTTTGAGGCTGAAGGCAGCAGGAAAGCCTGCAGCCCCCAGGTGTGTGGGGCTACGCAAGCGGTTCCCAAAGAGCTTTAGAACAAGGCATAGTTTTCCCTGCTGGCTCTTTGGGCATGGGACCAGTCTCCAGACATATGGCCATTTTTGGGCCTGGCTTGGCGCCATGTGGGAAAGGGTGGTTTTGAGGCTGAAGGCAGCAGGAAAGCATGCAGCCCACAGGTCTGTGGGGCTACGCTAGCCGTTCCCAAAGAGCTTTAGAACAAGGCATAGTTTTCCCTGCTGGCTCTTTGGGCGTGGGACCAGTCTCCAGACATATGGCCATTTTTGTGCCTGGCGCGGCGCCAAGTGGGAAAGCGTGCTTTTGAGGCTGAAGAGAGCAGGAAAGCCTGCAGCCCCCAGGTGTGTGGGTCTACGCAAGCGGTTCCCAAAGAGCTTTAGAACAAGGCATAGTTTTCCCTGCTGGCTCTTTGGGCGTGGGACCAATCTTCAGACATATGGCCATTTTTGGGCCTGGCGCGGCGCCAAGTGGGAAAGGGTTCTTTTGAGGCTGAAGGCAGCAGGAAAGCCTGCAGCCCCCAGGTGTGTGAGGCTACGCAAACGGTTCCCAAAGAGCTTTAGAACAAGGCATAGTTTTCCCTGCTGGCTCTTTGGGCGTGGGACCAGTCTCCAGACATATGGCCATTTTTGGGCCTGGCGCGATGCCAAGTAGGAAAGGGTGCTTTTGAGGCTGAAGGCAGCAGGAAAGCCTGCAGCCCCCAGGTGTGTGGGGCTACGCAAGCGGTTCCCAAAGAGCTTTAGAACAAGGCATAGTTTTCCGTGCTGGCTCTTTGGGCGTGGGACCAGTCTCCAGACATATGGCCATTTATGTGCCTGGCGCGATGCCAAGTGGGAAAGGGTGGTTTTGAGGCTGAAGGCAGCAGGAAAGCCTGCAGCCCCCAGGTGTGTGGGGCTACGCAAGCGGTTCCCAAAGAGCTTTAGAACAAGGCATAGTTTTCCCTGCTGCCTCTTTGGGCGTGGGACCAGTCTCCAGACATATGGCCATTTTTGGGCCTGGCGCGGGGCCATGTGGGAAAGGGTGGTTTTGAGGCTGAAGGCAGCAGGAAAGCCTGCAGCCCCCAGGTCTGTGGGGCTACGCAATCCGTTCCCAAAGAGCTTTAGAACAAGGCATAGTTTTCCCTGCTGCCTCTTTGGGCGTGGGACCAGTCTCCAGACATATGGCCATTTTTGTGCCTGGCGTGACGCCATGTGGGAAAGGTGGATTTGAGGCTGAAGGCAGCAGGAAAGCCTGCAGCCCCCAGGTGTGAGGGGCCACGCAAGCGGTTCCCAAAGAGCTTTAGAACAAGGCATAATTTTCCCTGCTGGCTCTTTGGGAAAGGGACCAGTCTCCAGAAATATGGCCATTTTTGTGCCTGGCACGATGCCAAGTGGGAAAGGGTGGTTTTGAGTCTGAAGGCAGCAGGAAAGCCTGCAGCCCCCAGGTGTGTGGGGCTACGCAAGCCGTTCCCAAAGAGCTTTAGAACAAGGCATAGTTTTCCCTGCTGGCTCTTTGGGCGTGGGACCAGTCTCCAGACATATGGCCATTTTTGGGCCTGGCGCGGCGCCAAGTGGGAAAGCGTGCTTTTGAGGCTGAAGAGAGCAGGAAAGCCTGCAGCCCCCAGGTGTGTGGGGCTACACAAGCGGTTCCCAAAGAGCTTTAGAACAAGGCATAGTTTTCCCTGCTGGCTCTTTGGGCGTGGGACCAATCTTCAGACATATGGCCATTTTTGGGCCTGGCGCGGGGCCAAGTGGGAAAGGGGGGTTTTGAGGCTGAAGGCAGCAGGAAAGCCTGCAGCCCCCAGGTGTGTGGGGCTACGCAATCCGTTCCCAAAGAGCTTTAGAACAAGGCATAGTTTTCCCTGCTGGCTCTTTGGGCGTGTGACCAACCTCCATACATATGGCCATTTTTGTGCCTGGCGCGGCGCCAAGTGGGAAAGGGTGGTTTTGAGGCTGAAGGCAGCAGGAAAGCCTGCAGCCCCCAGGTGTGTGGGGCTACGCAAGCGGTTCCCAAAGAGCTTTAGAACAAGGCATAGTTTTCCCTGCTGGCTCTTTGGGCGTGGGACCAACCTCCAGACATATGGCCATTTTTGTGCCTGGCGTGACGCCATGTGGGAAAGGTGGGTTTGAGGCTGAAGGCAGCAGGAAAGCCTGCAGCCCCCAGGTGTGTGGGGCTACGCAAGCGGTTCCCAAAGAGCTTTAGAACAAGGCATAGTTTTCCCTGCTGGCTCTTTGGGCGTGGGACCAACCTCCAGACATATGGCCATTTTTGTGCCTGGTGTGACGCCATGTGGGAAAGGTGGGTTTGAGGCTGAAGGCAGCAGGAAAGCCTGCAGCCCGCAGGTCTGTGGGGCCACGCAAGCGGTTCCCAAAGAGCTTTAGAACAAGGCATAGTTTTCCCTGCTGGCTCTTTGGGAAAGGGACCAGTCTCCAGAAATATGGCCATTTTTGGGCCTGGCAGGATGCCAAGTGGGAAAGGGTGGTTTTGAGTCTGAAGGCAGCAGGAAAGCCTGCAGCCCCCAGGTGTGTGGGGCTACGCAAGCCGTTCCCAAAGAGCTTTAGAACAAGGCATAGTTTTCCCTGCTGGTTCTTTGGGCGTGGGACCAAACTCCAGACATATGGCCATTTTTGGGCCTGGCGTGGCGCCATTTGGGAAAGGGTGGTTTTGAGGCTGAAGGCAGCAGGAAAGCCTTCAGCCCCCAGGTGTGTGGGGCTACGCAAGCGGTTCCCAAAGAGCTTTAGAACAAGGCATAGTTTTCCCTGCTGGCTCTTTGGGCGTGGGACCAGTCTCCAGCCATATGGCCATTTTTGTGCCTGGCGCGGCGCCAAGTGGGAAAGGGTGGTTTTGAGTCTGAAGGCAGCAGGAAAGCCTGCAGCCCCCAGGTGTGTGGGGCTACGCAAGCCGTTCCCAAAGAGCTTTAGAACAAGGCATAGTTTTCCCTGCTGGCTCTTTGGGCGTGGGACCAGTCTCCAGACATATGGCCATTTTTGGGCCTGGCGCGGCGCCAAGTGGGAAAGCGTGCTTTTGAGGCTGAAGAGAGCAGGAAAGCCTGCAGCCCCCAGGTGTGTGGGGCTACACAAGCGGTTCCCAAAGAGCTTTAGAACAAGGCATAGTTTTCCCTGCTGGCTCTTTGGGCGTGGGACCAATCTTCAGACATATGGCCATTTTTGGGCCTGGCGCGGGGCCAAGTGGGAAAGGGGGGTTTTGAGGCTGAAGGCAGCAGGAAAGCCTGCAGCCCCCAGGTGTGTGGGGCTACGCAATCCGTTCCCAAAGAGCTTTAGAACAAGGCATAGTTTTCCCTGCTGGCTCTTTGGGCGTGTGACCAACCTCCATACATATGGCCATTTTTGTGCCTGGCGCGGCGCCAAGTGGGAAAGGGTGGTTTTGAGGCTGAAGGCAGCAGGAAAGCCTGCAGCCCCCAGGTGTGTGGGGCTACGCAAGCGGTTCCCAAAGAGCTTTAGAACAAGGCATAGTTTTCCCTGCTGGCTCTTTGGGCGTGGGACCAACCTCCAGACATATGGCCATTTTTGTGCCTGGCGTGACGCCATGTGGGAAAGGTGGGTTTGAGGCTGAAGGCAGCAGGAAAGCCTGCAGCCCCCAGGTGTGTGGGGCTACGCAAGCGGTTCCCAAAGAGCTTTAGAACAAGGCATAGTTTTCCCTGCTGGCTCTTTGGGCGTGGGACCAACCTCCAGACATATGGCCATTTTTGTGCCTGGTGTGACGCCATGTGGGAAAGGTGGGTTTGAGGCTGAAGGCAGCAGGAAAGCCTGCAGCCCGCAGGTCTGTGGGGCCACGCAAGCGGTTCCCAAAGAGCTTTAGAACAAGGCATAGTTTTCCCTGCTGGCTCTTTGGGAAAGGGACCAGTCTCCAGAAATATGGCCATTTTTGGGCCTGGCAGGATGCCAAGTGGGAAAGGGTGGTTTTGAGTCTGAAGGCAGCAGGAAAGCCTGCAGCCCCCAGGTGTGTGGGGCTACGCAAGCCGTTCCCAAAGAGCTTTAGAACAAGGCATAGTTTTCCCTGCTGGTTCTTTGGGCGTGGGACCAAACTCCAGACATATGGCCATTTTTGGGCCTGGCGTGGCGCCATTTGGGAAAGGGTGGTTTTGAGGCTGAAGGCAGCAGGAAAGCCTTCAGCCCCCAGGTGTGTGGGGCTACGCAAGCGGTTCCCAAAGAGCTTTAGAACAAGGCATAGTTTTCCCTGCTGGCTCTTTGGGCGTGGGACCAGTCTCCAGCCATATGGCCATTTTTGTGCCTGGCGCGGCGCCAAGTGGGAAAGGGTGGTTTTGAGTCTGAAGGCAGCAGGAAAGCCTGCAGCCCCCAGGTGTGTGGGGCTACGCAAGCGGTTCCCAAAGAGCTTTAGAACAAGGCATAGTTTTCCCTGCTGGCTCTTTGGGCGTGGGACCAGTCTCCAGACATATGGCCATTTTTGTGCCTGGCGCGATGCCAAGTGGAAAAGGGTGGTTTTGAGGCTGAAGGCAGCAGGAAAGCCTGCAGCCCCCAGGTGTGTGGGGCTACGCAAGCGGTTCCCAAAGAGCTTTAGAACAAGGCATAGTTTTCCGTGCTGGCTCTTTGGGCGTGGGACCAGTCTCCAGACATATGGCCATTTATGTGCCTGGCGCGATGCCAAGTAGGAAAGGGTGCTTTTGAGGCTGAAGAGAGCAGGAAAGCCTGCAGCCCCCAGGTGTGTGGGGCTACGCAAGCGGTTCCCAAAGAGCTTTAGAACAAGGCATAGTTTTCCGTGCTGGCTCTTTGGGCGTGGGACCAGTCTCCAGACATATGGCCATTTTTGGGCCTGGCGCGGCGCCAAGTGGGAAAGGGTGGTTTTGAGGCTGAAGGCAGCAGGAAAGCCTGCAGCCCCCAGGTGTGTGGGGCTACGCAAGCGGTTCCCAAAGAGCTTTAGAACAAGGCATAGTTTTCCCTGCTGGCTCTTTGGGCATGGGACCAGTCTCCAGACATATGGCCATTTTTGGGCCTGGCTTGGCGCCATGTGGGAAAGGGTGGTTTTGAGGCTGAAGGCAGCAGGAAAGCATGCAGCCCACAGGTCTGTGGGGCTACGCTAGCCGTTCCCAAAGAGCTTTAGAACAAGGCATAGTTTTCCCTGCTGGCTCTTTGGGCATGGGACCAGTCTCCAGACATATGGCCATTTTTGTGCCTGGCGCGGCGCCAAGTGGGAAAGCGTGCTTTTGAGGCTGAAGAGAGCAGGAAAGCCTGCAGCCCCCAGGTGTGTGGGTCTACGCAAGCGGTTCCCAAAGAGCTTTAGAACAAGGCATAGTTTTCCCTGCTGGCTCTTTGGGCGTGGGACCAATCTTCAGACATATGGCCATTTTTGGGCCTGGCGCGGCGCCAAGTGGGAAAGGGTTCTTTTGAGGCTGAAGGCAGCAGGAAAGCCTGCAGCCCCCAGGTGTGTGAGGCTACGCAAACGGTTCCCAAAGAGCTTTAGAACAAGGCATAGTTTTCCCTGCTGGCTCTTTGGGCGTGGGACCAGTCTCCAGACATATGGCCATTTTTGGGCCTGGCGCGATGCCAAGTAGGAAAGGGTGCTTTTGAGGCTGAAGAGAGCAGGAAAGCCTGCAGCCCCCAGGTGTGTCGGGCTACGCAAACGGTTCCCAAAGAGCTTTAGAACAAGGCATAGTTTTCCGTGCTGGCTCTTTGGGCGTGGGACCAGTCTCCAGACATATGGCCATTTATGTGCCTGGCGCGATGCCAAGTGGGAAAGGGTGGTTTTGAGGCTGAAGGCAGCAGGAAAGCCTGCAGCCCCCAGGTGTGTGGGGCTACGCAAGCGGTTCCCAAAGAGCTTTAGAACAAGGCATAGTTTTCCCTGCTGCCTCTTTGGGCGTGGGACCAGTCTCCAGACATATGGCCATTTTTGGGCCTGGCGCGGGGCCATGTGGGAAAGGGTGGTTTTGAGGCTGAAGGCAGCAGGAAAGCCTGCAGCCCCCAGGTGTGTGGGGCTACGCAATCCGTTCCCAAAGAGCTTTAGAACAAGGCATAGTTTTCCCTGCTGGCTCTTTGGGCGTGGGACCAACCTCCAGACATATGGCCATTTTTGTGCCTGGCGTGACGCCATGTGGGAAAGGTGGATTTGAGGCTGAAGGCAGCAGGAAAGCCTGCAGCCCCCAGGTGTGAGGGGCCACGCAAGCGGTTCCCAAAGAGCTTTAGAACAAGGCATAATTTTCCCTGGTGGCTCTTTGGGAAAGGGACCAGTCTCCAGAAATATGGCCATTTTTGTGCCTGGCACGATGCCAAGTGGGAAAGTGTGGTTTTGAGTCTGAAGGCAGCAGGAAAGCCTGCAGCCCCCAGGTGTGTGGGGCTACGCAAGCGGTTCCCAAAGAGCTTTAGAACAAGGCATAGTTTTCCGTGCTGGCTCTTTGGGCGTGGGACCAGTCTCCAGACATATGGCCATTTTTGGGCCTGGCGCGGCGCCAAGTGGGAAAGGGTGGTTTTGAGGCTGAAGGCAGCAGGAAAGCCTGCAGCCCCCAGGTGTGTGGGGCTACGCAAGCGGTTCCCAAAGAGCTTTAGAACAAGGCATAGTTTTCCCTGCTGGCTCTTTGGGCATGGGACCAGTCTCCAGACATACGGCCATTTTTGGGCCTGGCGCGGGGCCATGTGGGAAAGGGTGGTTTTGAGGCTGAAGGCAGCAGGAAAGCCTGCAGCCCCCAGGTGTGTGGGGCTACGCAATCCGTTCCCAAAGAGCTTTAGAACAAGGCATAGTTTTCCCTGCTGGCTCTTTGGGCGTGGGACCAGTCTCCAGACATATGGCCATTTTTGGGCCTGGTGCGGCGCCAAGTGGGAAAGCGTGCTTTTGAGGCTGAAGAGAGCAGGAAAGCCTGCAGCCCCCAGGTGTGTGGGTCTACGCAAGCGGTTCCCAAAGAGCTTTAGAACAAGGCATAGTTTTCCCTGCTGGCTCTTTGGGCGTGGGACCAATCTTCACACATATGGCCATTTTTGGGCCTGGCGCGGCGCCAAGTGGGAAAGGGTTCTTTTGAGGCTGAAGGCAGCAGGAAAGCATGCAGCCCCCAGGTGTGTGAGGCTACGCAAACGGTTCCCAAAGAGCTTTAGAACAAGGCATAGTTTTCCCTGCTGGCTCTTTGGGCGTGGGACCAGTCTCCAGACATATGGCCATTTTTGGGCCTGGCGCGATGCCAAGTGGGAAAGGGTGGTTTTGAGGCTGAAGGCAGCAGGAAAGCCTACAGCCCCCAGGTGTGTGGGGCTACGCAAGCGGTTCCCAAAGAGCTTTAGAACAAGGCATAGTTTTCCCTGCTGGCTCTTTGGGCGTGGGACCAGTCTCCAGACATATGGCCATTTTTGGGCCTGGCGCGGGGCCATGTGGGAAAGGGTGGTTTTGAGGCTGAAGGCAGCAGGAAAGCCTGCAGCCCCCAGGTCTGTGGGGCTACGCAATCCGTTCCCAAAGAGCTTTAGAACAAGGCATAGTTTTCCCTGCTGGCTCTTTGGGCGTGGGACCAGTCTCCAGACATATGGCCATTTTTGTGCCTGGCGTGACGCCATGTGGGAAAGGTGGATTTGAGGCTGAAGGCAGCAGGAAAGCCTGCAGCCCCCAGGTGTGAGGGGCTACGCAAGCGGTTCCCAAAGAGCTTTAGAACAAGGCATAATTTTCCCTGGTGGCTCTTTGGTCGTGGGACCAGTCTCCAGAAATATGGCCATTTTTGTGCCTGGCACGATGCCAAGTGGGAAAGTGTGGTTTTGAGTCTGAAGGCAGCAGGAAAGCCTGCAGCCCCCAGGTGTGTGGGGCTACGCAAACGGTTCCCAAAGAGCTTTAGAACAAGGCATAGTTTTCCGTGCTGGCTCTTTGGGCGTGGGACCAGTCTCCAGACATATGGCCATTTTTGGGCCTGGCGCGGCGCCAAGTGGGAAAGCGTGCTTTTGAGGCTGAAGAGAGCAGGAAAGCCTGCAGCCCCCAGGTGTGTGGGGCTACACAAGCGGTTCCCAAAGAGCTTTAGAACAAGGCATAGTTTTCCCTGCTGGCTCTTTGGGCGTGGGACCAATCTTCAGACATATGGCCATTTTTGGGCCTGGCGCAGCGCCAAGTGGGAAAGGGTTCTTTTGAGGCTGAAGGCAGCAGGAAAGCCTGCAGCCCCCAGGTGTGTGGGGCTACGCAAGAGGTTCCCAAAGAGCTTTAGAAAAAGGCATAGTTTTCCCTGCTGGCTCTTTGGGCGTGGGACCAGTCTCCAGACATATGGCCATTTTTGTGCCTGCGTGACGCCATGTGGAAAAGGGTGGTTTTGAGGCTGAAGGCAGCAGGAAAGCCTGCAGCCCCCAGGTGTGAGGGGCCACGCAAGCGGTTCCCAAAGAGCTTTAGAACAAGGCATAGTTTTCCCTGCTGGCTCTTTGGGCATGGGACCAGTCTCCAGAAATATGGCCATTTTTGGGCCTGGCAGGATGCCAAGTGGGAAAGGGTGGTTTTGAGTCTGAAGGCAGCAGGAAAGCCTGCAGCCCCCAGGTGTGTGGGGCTACGCAAGCCGTTCCCAAAGAGCTTTAGAACAAGGCATAGTTTTCCCTGCTGGTTCTTTGGGCGTGGGACCAAACTCCAGACATATGGCCATTTTTGGGCCTGGCGCGATGCCAAGTAGGAAAGGGTGCTTTTCAGGCTGAAAGCAGCAGGAAAGCCTGCAGCCCCCAGGTGTGTGGGGCTACGCAAACGGTTCCCAAAGAGCTTTAGAACAAGGCATAGTTTTCCCTGCTGGCTCTTTGGGCGTGGGACCAGTCTCCAGACATATAGCCATTTATGTGCCTGGCGCGATGCCAAGTAGGAAAGGGTGCTTTTGAGGCTGAAGGCAGCAGGAAAGCCTGCAGCCCCCAGGTGTGTGGGGCTACGCAAGCGGTTCCCAAAGAGCTTTAGAACAAGGCATAGTTTTCCCTGGTGGCTCTTTGGGAAAGGGACCAGTCTCCAGACATATGGCCATTTTTGTGCCTGGCGCGGCGCCAAGTGGGAAAGGGTGGTTTTGAGGCTGAAGGCAGCAGGAAAGCCTGCAGCCCCCAGGTGTGTGGGGCTACGCAAGCGGTTCCCAAAGAGCTTTAGAACAAGGCATAGTTTTCCCTGCTGGCTCTTTGGGTGTGGGACCAGTCTCCAGACATATGGCCATTTTTGGGCCTGGCGCGGCGCCATGTGGGAAAGGGTGGTTTTGAGGCTGAAGGCAGCAGGAAAGCCTGCAGCCCCCAGGTGTGTGGGGCTACGCAAGCGGTTCCCAAAGAGCTTTAGAACAAGGCATAGTTTTCCGTGCTGGCTCTTTGGGAAAGGGACCAGTCTCCAGACATATGGCCATTTTTGTGCCTGCGTGACGCCATGTGGAAAAGGGTGGTTTGAGGCTGAAGGCAGCAGGAAAGCCTGCAGCCCCCAGGTGTGAGGGGCCACGCAAGCGGTTCCCAAAGAGCTTTAGAACAAGGCATAGTTTTCCCTGCTGGCTCTTTGGGCGTGGGACCAGTCTCCAGAAATATGGCCATTTTTGGGCCTGGCAGGATGCCAAGTGGGAAAGGGTGGTTTTGAGTCTGAAGGCAGCAGGAAAGCCTGCAGCCCCCAGGTGTGTGGGGCTACGCAAGCCGTTCCCAAAGAGC
>NW_026961537.1:0-59000 GCF_963924245.1 Chroicocephalus ridibundus
ACAAAAATGGCCATATATCTGGAGGTTGGTCCCACGCTCAAAGAGCCAGCAGGGAAAACTATGCCTTGTTCTAAAGCTCTTTGGGAACCGCTTGCGTAGCCCCACAGACCTGCGGGCTGCAGGCTTTCCTGCTGCCTTCAGCCTCAAAACCACCCTTTCGCACTTCGCATCGCGCCAGGCACAAAAATGGCCATATTTCTGGAGACTGGTCCCACGCCCAAAGAGCCAGCAGGGAAAACTATGCCTTGTTCTAAAGCTCTTTGGGAACCGCTTGCGTAGCCCCACAGAAACTGGGGGCTGCAGGCTTTCCTGCTGCCTTCAGCCTCAAAAGCACCCTTTCCCACTTGGCGCCGCGCCAGGCCCAAAAATGGCCATATGTCTGGAGATTGGTCCCACGCCCAAAGAGCCAGCAGGGAAAACTATGCCTTGTTCTAAAGGTCTTTCGGAACCGCTTGCGTAGCCCCACAGAAACTGGGGGCTGCAGGCTTTTCTCGCGCTTTCAGCCTCAAAACCACCCTTTCCCACTTGGCGCTGCGCCAGGCAGAAAAATGGCCATATGTCTGGAGGTTGGTCCCACGCCCAAAGAGCCAGCAGGGAAAACTATGCCTTGTTCTAAAGCTCTTTGGGAACCTCTGCGTAGCCCCACAGACCTGGGGGCTGCAGGCTTTCATGCTGCCTTCAGCCTCAAAACCACCCTTTCCCACTTGGCGTCACGCCAGGCCCAAAAATGGCCATATGTCTGGAGTTTGGTCCCACGCCCAAAGAGCCAGCAGGGAAAACTATGCCTTGTTCTAAAGCTCTTTGGGAACCGCTTGCGTAGCCCCACACACCTGGGGGCTGCAGGCTTTCCTGCTGCCGTCAACCTCAAAAGCACCCTTTTCCACATGGCGCCGCGCCAGGCCCAAAAATGGCCATATGTCTGGAGACTGGTCCCACGCCCAAAGAGCCAGCAGGGAAAACTATGCCTTGTTCTAAAGCTCTTTGGGAACCGCTTGCGTAGCCCCACAGACCTGGGGGCTGCAGGCTTTCCTGCTGCCTTCAGCCTCAAAACCACCCTTTCCCACTTGGCGCTGCGCCAGGCCCAAAAATGGCCATATGTCTGGAGACTGGTCCCACGCCCAAAGAGCCAGCAGGGAAAACTATGCCTTGTTCTAAAGCTCTTTGAGAACCGCTTGCGTAGCCCCACGCACCTGGGGGCTGCAGGCTTTCCTGCTGCCTTCAACCTCAAAAGCACACCCTTTTCCACATGGCGTCACGCCAGGCACATAAATGGCCATATGTCTGGAGACTGGTCCCACGCCCAAAGAGCCAGCAGGGAAAACTATGCCTTGTTCTAAAGCTCTTTGGGAACCGCTTGCGTAGCCCCACACACGTGGGGGCTGCAGGCTTTCCTGCTGCCTTCAGCCTCAAAACCACCCTTTCCCACTTGGCATCGCGTCAGTCACAGAAATGGCCATATTTCTGGAGACTGGTTCCTTTCCCAAAGAGGCAGCAGGGAAAATTATGCCTTGTTCTAAAGCTCTTTGGGAACCGCTTGCGTGGCCCCACAGACCTGGGGGCTGCAGGCTTTCCTGCTGCCTTCAGCCTCAAAACCACCCTTTCAGACATGGCGTCACGCCAGGTAAAAATGGCCATATATCTGGAGGTTGGTCCCACGCCCAAAGAGCCAGCAGGGAAAACTATGCCTTGTTCTAAAGCTCTTTGGGAACCGCTTGCGTAGCCCCACACACCTGGGGGCTGCAGGCTTTCATGCTGCCTTCAGCCTCAAAACCACCCTTTCCCACTTGGCCCTGCGCCAGGCTGAAAAATGGCCATATGTCTGGAGGTTGGTCCCACGCCCAAAGAGCCAGCAGGGAAAACTATGCCTTGTTCTAAAGCTCTTTGGGAACCACTTGCGTAGTCCCACACAACTGGGGGCTGCAGGCTTTCCTGCTCTCTTCAGCCTCAAAATCACCCTTTCCCACACGGCGCTCCGCCAGGCATAAAAATGGCCATATGTCTGGAAGTTGGTCCCACGCCCAAAGAGCCAGCAGGGAAAACTATGCCTTGTTCTAAAGCTCTTTGGGAACCTCTTGCGTAGCCCCACACACCTGGGGGCTGCAGGCTTTCCTGCTGCCTTCAGCCTCAAAACCACCCTTTCAGACATGGCGTCACGCCAGGTAAAAATGGCTATATATCTGGAGGTTGGTCCCACACCCAAAGAGCCAGCAGGGAAAACTATGCCTTGTTCTAAAGCTCTTTGGGAACCGCTTGCGTAGCCCCACAGACCTGCGGGCTGCAGGCTTTCCTGCTGCCTTCAGCCTCAAAACCACCCTTTCCCACTTCGCATCGCGCCAGGCACAAAAATGGCCATATTTCTGGAGACTGGTCCCACGCCCAAAGAGCCAGCAGGGAAAACTATGCCTTGTTCTAAAGCTCTTTGGGAACCGCTTGCGTAGCCCCACACACCTGGGGGCTGCAGGCTTTCATGCTGCCTTCAGCCTCAAAACCACCCTTTCCCACTTGGCCCCGCGCCAGGCCCAAAAATGGCCATATGTCTGGAGGTTGGTCCCACGCCCAAAGAGCCAGCAGGGAAAACTATGCCTTGTTCTAAAGCTCTTTGGGAACCGCTTGCGTAGCCCCACACACCTGGGGGCTGCAGGCTTTCCTGCTGCCTTCAGCCTCAAAACCACCCTTTCCCACATGGCGCTCCGCCAGGCATAAAAATGGCCGTATGTCTGGAAGTTGGTCCCACGCCCAAAGAGCCAGCAGGGAAAACTATGCCTTGTTCTAAAGCTCTTTGGGAACCTCTTGCGTAGCCCCACACACCTGGGGACTACAGGCTTTCCTGCTGCCTTCAGCCTCAAAACAACCCTTTCCCACTTGGCGCTGCGCCAGGCCCAAAAAAGGCCATATGTCTGGAGACTGGTCCCACGCCCAAAGAGCCAGCAGGGAAAACTATGCCTTGTTCTAAAGCTCTTTGGGAACGGCTTGCGTAGCCCCACACACCTGTGGGCTGCATGCTTTCCTGCTGCCTTCAGCCTCAAAACCACCCTTTTCAACATGACGCCACGCCAGGCACAAAAATGGCCATATGTCTGGAGTTTTGTCCCACGCCCAAAGAGCCAGCAGGGAAAACTATGCCTTGCTCTAAAGCTCTTTGGGAACCGCTTGCGTAGCCCCACACACCTGGGGGCTGCAGGCTTTCCTGCTGCCTTCAGCGTCAAAACCACCCTTTCCCACTTGGCGCCGCGCCAGGCCCAAAAATGGCCATATGTCTAGAGACTGGTCCCACGCCCAAAGAGCCAGCAGGGAAAACTATGCCTTGTTCTAAAGCTCTTTGGGAACCGCTTGCGTAGCCCCACAGACCTGGGGGCTGCAGGCTTTCCTGCTGCCTTCAGCCTCAAAACCACCCTTTCCCACATGGCGTCACGCCAGGCACAAAAATGGCCATATGTCTGGAGACTGGTCCCACGCCCAAAGAGCCAGCAGGGAAAACTATGCCTTGTTCTAAAGCTCTTTGGGAACCGCTTGCGTAGCCCCACACAAACTTGGGGCTGCAGGCTTTTCTCGCGGTTTTAGCCTCAAAACCACCCTTTCCCACTTGTCGCTGCGCCAGGCCCAAAAATGGCCATATGTCTGGAGGTTGGAACCACACCCAAAGAGCCAGCAGGGAAAACTATGCCTTGTTCTAAAGCTCTTTGGGAACCGCTTGCGTAGCCCCACACACCTGGGGGCTGCAGGCTTTCCTGCTCTCTTCAGCCTCAAAACCACCCTTTCCCACATGGCGCTCCGCCAGGCACAAAAATGGCCATATGTCTGGAAGTTGGTCCCACGCCCAAAGAGCCAGCAGGGAAAACTATGCCTTGTTCTAAAGCTCTTTGGGAACCGCTTGCGTAGCCCCACAGACCTGCGGGCTGCAGGCTTTCCTGCTGCCTTCAGCCTCAAAAGCACCCTTTCCCACATGGCGCCACGCCAGGCCCAAAAAGGGCCATATATCTGGAGACTGGTCCCACGCCCAAAGAGCCAGCAGGGAAAACTATGCCTTGTTCTAAAGCTCTTTGGGAACCGCTTGCGTAGCCCCACACAAACTGGGGGCTGCAGGCTTTCATGCTGCCTTCAGCCTCAAAACCACCCTTTCCCACTTGGCGCTCTGCCAGGCACAAAAATGGCCATATATCTGGAGGTTGGTCCCACGCCCAAAGAGCCAGCAGGGAAAACTATGCCTTGTTCTAAAGCTCTTTGGGAACCTCTGCGTAGCCCCAGAGACCTGGGGGCTGCAGGCTTTCATGCTGCCTTCAGCCTCAAAACCACCCTTTCCCACTTGGCGTCACGCCAGGCCCAAAAATGGCCATATGTCTGGAGTTTGGTCCCACGCCCAAAGAGCCAGCAGGGAAAACTATGCCTTGTTCTAAAGCTCTTTGGGAACCGCTTGCGTAGCCCCACACACCTGGGGGCTGCAGGCTTTCCTGCTGCCTTCAGACTCAAAACCACCCTTTTCCACATGGCGCCGCGCCAGGCCCAATAATGGCCATATGTCTGGAGACTGGTCCCACGCCCAAAGAGCCAGCAGGGAAAACTATGCCTTGTTCTAAAGCTCTTTGGGAACCGCTTGCGTAGCCCCACAGACCTGGGGGCTGCAGGCTTTCCTGCTGCCTTCAGCCTCAAAACCACCCTTTCCCACTTGGCGCTGCGCCAGGCCCAAAAATGGCCATATGTCTGGAGACTGGTCCCACGCCCAAAGAGCCAGCAGGGAAAACTATGCCTTGTTCTAAAGCTCTTTGAGAACCGCTTGCGTAGCCCCACGCACCTGGGGGCTGCAGGCTTTCCTGCTGCCTTCAACCTCAAAAGCACACCCTTTTCCACATGGCGTCACGCCAGGCACAAAAATGGCCATATGTCTGGAGACTGGTCCCACGCCCAAAGAGCCAGCAGGGAAAATTATGCCTTGTCCTAAAGCTCTTTGGGAACCGCTTGCGTAGCCCCACAGACCTGGGGGCTGCAGGCTTTCATGCTGCCTTCAGCCTCAAAACCACCCTTTCCCACTTGGCCCCGCGCCAGGCCCAAAAATGGCCATATGTCTGGAGGTTGGTCCCACGCCCAAAGAGCCAGCAGGGAAAACTATGCCTTGTTCTAAAGCTCTTTGGGAACCGCTTGCGTAGCCCCACACACCTGGGGGCTGCAGGCTTTCCTGCTGCCTTCAGCCTCAAAACCACCCTTTCCCACATGGCGCTCCGCCAGGCATAAAAATGGCCGTATGTCTGGAAGTTGGTCCCACGCCCAAAGAGCCAGCAGGGAAAACTATGCCTTGTTCTAAAGCTCTTTGGGAACCTCTTGCGTAGCCCCACACACCTGGGGACTACAGGCTTTCCTGCTGCCTTCAGCCTCAAAACAACCCTTTCCCACTTGGCGCTGCGCCAGGCCCAAAAAAGGCCATATGTCTGGAGGTTGGTCCCACGCCCAAAGAGCCAGCAGGGAAAACTATGCCTTGTTCTAAAGCTCTTTGGGAACGGCTTGCGTAGCCCCACACACCTGTGGGCTGCATGCTTTCCTGCTGCCTTCAGCCTCAAAACCACCCTTTTCAACATGACGCCACGCCAGGCACAAAAATGGCCATATGTCTGGAGTTTTGTCCCACGCCCAAAGAGCCAGCAGGGAAAACTATGCCTTGCTCTAAAGCTCTTTGGGAACCGCTTGCGTAGCCCCACACACCTGGGGGCTGCAGGCTTTCCTGCTGCCTTCAGCGTCAAAACCACCCTTTCCCACTTGGCGCCGCGCCAGGCCCAAAAATGGCCATATGTCTAGAGACTGGTCCCACGCCCAAAGAGCCAGCAGGGAAAACTATGCCTTGTTCTAAAGCTCTTTGGGAACCGCTTGCGTAGCCCCACAGACCTGGGGGCTGCAGGCTTTCCTGCTGCCTTCAGCCTCAAAACCACCCTTTCCCACATGGCGTCACGCCAGGCACAAAAATGGCCATATGTCTGGAGGTTGGTCCCACGCGCAAAGAGCCAGCAGGGAAAACTATGCCTTGTTCTAAAGCTCTTTGGGAACCGCTTGCGTAGCCCCACACAAACTTGGGGCTGCAGGCTTTTCTCGCGGTTTTAGCCTCAAAACCACCCTTTCCCACTTGTCGCTGCGCCAGGCCCAAAAATGGCCATATGTCTGGAGGTTGGAACCACACCCAAAGAGCCAGCAGGGAAAACTATGCCTTGTTCTAAAGCTCTTTGGGAACCGCTTGCGTAGCCCCACACACCTGGGGGCTGCAGGCTTTCCTGCTCTCTTCAGCCTCAAAACCACCCTTTCCCACATGGCGCTCCGCCAGGCACAAAAATGGCCATATGTCTGGAAGTTGGTCCCACGCCCAAAGAGCCAGCAGGGAAAACTATGCCTTGTTCTAAAGCTCTTTGGGAACCGCTTGCGTAGCCCCACAGACCTGCGGGCTGCAGGCTTTCCAGCTGCCTTCAGCCTCAAAAGCACCCTTTCCCACATGGCGCCACGCCAGGCCCAAAAAGGGCCATATATCTGGAGACTGGTCCCACGCCCAAAGAGCCAGCAGGGAAAACTATGCCTTGTTCTAAAGCTCTTTGGGAACCGCTTGCGTAGCCCCACACAAACTGGGGGCTGCAGGCTTTCATGCTGCCTTCAGCCTCAAAACCACCCTTTCCCACTTGGCGCTCTGCCAGGCACAAAAATGGCCATATATCTGGAGGTTGGTCCCACGCCCAAAGAGCCAGCAGGGAAAACTATGCCTTGTTCTAAAGCTCTTTGGGAACCTCTGCGTAGCCCCAGAGACCTGGGGGCTGCAGGCTTTCCTGCTGCCTTCAGCCTCAAAACCACCCTTTCCCACTTGGCGTCACGCCAGGCCCAAAAATGGCCATATGTCTGGAGACTGGTCCCACGCCCAAAGAGCCAGCAGGGAAAACTATGCCTTGTTCTAAAGCTCTTTGAGAACCGCTTGCGTAGCCCCACGCACCTGGGGGCTGCAGGCTTTCCTGCTGCCTTCAACCTCAAAAGCACACCCTTTTCCACATGGCGTCACGCCAGGCACAAAAATGGCCATATGTCTGGAGACTGGTCCCACGCCCAAAGAGCCAGCAGGGAAAATTATGCCTTGTCCTAAAGCTCTTTGGGAACCGCTTGCGTAGCCCCACAGACCTGGGGGCTGCAGGCTTTCCTGCTGCCTTCAGCGTCAAAACAACCCTTTCCCACTTGGCGTCACGCCAGGCACAAAAATGGCCATATGTCTGGAAGTTGGTCCCACGCCCAAAGAGCCAGCAGGGAAAACTATGCCTTGTTCTAAAGCTCTTTGGGAACCGTTTGCGTAGCCCCACACACCTGGGGGCTGCAGGCTTTCCTGCTGCCTTCAGCCTCAAAACCACCCTTTCCTACTTGGCGCCGCGCCAGGCCCAAAAATGGCCATATGTCTGGAGACTGGTCCCACGCCCAAAGAGCCAGCAGGGAAAACTATGCCTTGTTCTAAAGCTCTTTGGGAACCGCTTGCGTAGCCCCATACACCTGGGGGCTGCAGGCTTTCCTGCTGCCTTCAGCCTCAAAACCACCCTTTCCTACTTGGCGCCGCGCCAGGCCCAAAAATGGCCATATGTCTGGAGACTGGTCCCACGCCCAAAGAGCCAGCAGGGAAAACTATGCCTTGTTCTAAAGCTCTTTGGGAACCGCTTGCGTAGCCCCACAGAAACTGGGGGCTGCAGGCTTTCCTGCTCTCTTAAGACTCAAAACCACCCTTTCCCAATTGGCTCCGCGCCAGGCACAAAAATGGCCATATGTCTGGAGATTGGTCCCACGACCAAAGAGCCAGCAGGGAAAACTATGCCTTGTTCTAAAGCTCTTTGGGAACGGCTTGCGTAGCCCCACACAAACTGGAGGCTGCAGGCTTTTCTCGCGATTTCAGCCTCAAAACCACCCTTTCCCACTTGGCATCGCGC
Source organism: Chroicocephalus ridibundus (assembly GCF_963924245.1). Lineage (NCBI taxonomy): Eukaryota > Metazoa > Chordata > Aves > Charadriiformes > Laridae > Chroicocephalus > Chroicocephalus ridibundus. Next base: position 7,923 of record NW_026961537.1, read on the forward strand.
CAGGCCCAAAAATGGCCATATGTCAGGAGACTGGTCCCACGCCCAAAGAGCCAGCAGGGAAAACTATGCCTTTTTCTAAAGCTCTTTGGGAACCGCTTGCGTAGCCCCACACACCTGGGGGCTGCAGGCTTTCCTGCTGCCTTCAGCCTCAAAACAACCCTTTCCCACTTGGCGCTGCGCCAGGCCCAAAAATGGCCATATGTCTGGAGACTGGTCCCACGCCCAAAAAGCCAGCAGGGAAAACTATGCCTTGTTCTAAAGCTCTTTGAGAACCGCTTGCGTAGCCCCACGCACCTGGGGGCTGCAGGCTTTCCTGCTGCCTTCAGCCTCAAAACCACCCTTTCCCACTTGGCCCCGCGCCAGGCCGAAAAATGGCCATATGTCTGGAGACTGGTCCAACGCCCAAAGAGTCAGCAGGGAAAACTATGCCTTGTTCTAAAGCTCTTTGGGAAACGCTTGCGTAGCCCCATACACCTGGGGGCTGCAGGCTTTCCTGCTGCCTTCAGCCTCAAAACCACCCTTTTCCACATGGCGTCAGCCAGGCCGAAAAATGGCCATATGTCTGGAGACTGGTCCCACGCCCAAAGAGCCAGCAGGGAAAACTATGCCTTGTTCTAAAGCTCTTTTGGAACCGCTTGCGTAGGCCCACACACCTGGGGGCTGCAGGCTTTCCTGCTCTCTTCAGACTCAAAACCACCCTTTCCCAATTGGCTCCGCGCCAGGCACAAAAATGGCCATATGTCTGAAGATTGGTCCCACGACCAAAGAGCCAGCAGGGAAAACTATGCCTTGTTCTAAAGCTCTTTGGGAACGGCTTGCGTAGCCCCACACAAACTGGGGGCTGCAGGCTTTTCTCGCGATTTCAGCCTCAAAACCACCCTTTCCCACTTGGCATCGCGCCAGGCCCAAAAATGGCCATATGTCAGGAGACTGGTCCCACGCCCAAAGAGCCAGCAGGGAAAACTATGCCTTTTTCTAAAGCTCTTTGGGAACCGCTTGCGTAGCCCCACACACCTGGGGGCTGCAGGCTTTCCTGCTGCCTTCAGCCTCAAAACAACCCTTTCCCACTTGGCGCTGCGCCAGGCCCAAAAATGGCCATATGTCTGGAGACTGGTCCCACGCCCAAAGAGCCAGCAGGGAAAACTATGCCTTGTTCTAAAGCTCTTTGAGAACCGCTTGCGTAGCCCCACGCACCTGGGGGCTGCAGGCTTTCCTGCTGCCTTCAACCTCAAAAGCACACCCTTTTCCACATGGCGTCACGCCAGGCACAAAAATGGCCATATGTCTGGAGACTGGTCCCATGCCCAAAGAGCCAGCAGGGAAAACTATGCCTTGTTCTAAAGCTCTTTGGGAACCGATTGCGTAGCCCCACAGACCTGGGGGCTGCAGGCTTTCCTGCTGCCTTCAGCGTCAAAACAACCCTTTCCAACTTGGCGTCACGCCAGGCACAAAAATGGCCATATGTCTGGAAGTTGGTCCCACGCCCAAAGAGCCAGCAGGGAAAACTATGCCTTGTTCTAAAGCTCTTTGGGAACCGTTTGCGTAGCCCCACACACCTGGGGGCTGCAGGCTTTCCTGCTGCCTTCAGCCTCAAAACCACCCTTTCCTACTTGGCGCCGCGCCAGGCCCAAAAATGGCCATATGTCTGGAGACTGGTCCCACGCCCAAAGAGCCAGCAGGGAAAACTATGCCTTGTTCTAAAGCTCTTTGGGAACCGCTTGCGTAGCCCCATACACCTGGGGGCTGCAGGCTTTCCTGCTGCCTTCAGCCTCAAAACCACCCTTTTCCACATGGCGTCAGCCAGGCCGAAAAATGGCCATATGTCTGGAGACTGGTCCCACGCCCAAAGAGCCAGCAGGGAAAACTATGCCTTGTTCTAAAGCTCTTTGGGAACGGCTTGCGTAGCCCCACAGACCTGGGGGCTGCAGGCTTTCCTGCTGCCTTCAGCCTCAAAACCACCCTTTCCCACTTGGCCCCACGCCAGCACAAAAATGGCCATATGTCTGGACTTTGGTCCCACGCCCAAAGAACCAGCAGGGAAAACTATGCCTTGTTCTAAAGCTCTTTGGGAACCGCTTGCGTAGCCCCACACACCTGGGGGCTGCAGGCTTTCCTGCTGCCTTCAGCCTCAAAACCACCCTTTCCCACATGGCGTCAGGCCAGGCCCAAAAATGGCCATATATCTGGAGACTGGTCCCACGCCCAAAGAGCCAGCAGGGAAAACTATGCCTTGTTCTAAAGCTCTTTGGGAACCGCTTGCGTAGCCCCACACACCTGGGGGCTGCAGGCTTTCCTGCTGCCTTCAGCCTCAAAACCACCCTTTCCTACTTGGCCCCGCGCCAGGCCCAAAAATGGCCATATGTCTGGAGACTGGTCCCACGCCCAAAGAGCCAGCAGGGAAAACTATGCCTTGTTCTAAAGCTCTTTGGGAACCTCTTGGGTAGCCCCACAGACCTGCGGGCTGCAGGCTTTCCTGCTGCCTTCAGCCTCAAACCCACCCTTTCCCACTTGGCCCTGCGCCAGGCACAAAAATGGCCATATATCTGGAGACTGGTCCCACGCCCAAAGAGCCAGCAGGGAAAACTATGCCTTGTTCTAAAGCTCTTTGGGAACCGCTTGCGTAGCCCCACACACCTGGGGGCTGCAGGCTTTCCTGCTGCCTTCAGCCTCAAAAGCACACCCTTTTCCACATGGCGTCACGCCAGGCACAAAAATGGCCATATGTCTGGAGACTGGTCCCACGCCCAAAGAGCCAGCAGGGAAAACTATGCCTTGTTCTAAAGCTCTTTGGGAACGGCTTGCGTAGCCCCACACACCTGGGGGCTGCAGGCTTTCATGCTGCCTTCAGCCTCAAAACCACCCTTTCCCACTTGGCGTCACGCCAGGCACAAAAATGGCCATATGTCTGAAGATTGGTCCCACGCCCAAAGAGCCAGCAGGGAAAACTATGCCTTGTTCTAAAGCTCTTTGGGAACCGTTTGCGTAGCCCCACACACCTGGGGGCTGCAGGCTTTCCTGCTGCCTTCAGCCTCAAAACCACCCTTTCCTACTTGGCGCCGCGCCAGGCCCAAAAATGGCCATATGTCTGGAGACTGGTCCCACGCCCAAAGAGCCAGCAGGGAAAACTATGCCTTGTTCTAAAGCTCTTTGGGAACCGCTTGCGTAGCCCCACAGACCTGGGGGCTGCAGGCTTTCCTGCTGCCTTCAGCCTCAAAACCACCCTTTTCCACAGGGCGTCAGCCAGGCCCAAAAATGGCCATATGTCTGGAGACTGGTTCCACGCCCAAAGAGCCAGCAGGGAAAACTATGCCTTGTTCTAAAGCTCTTTGGGAACCGCTTGCGTAGCCCCACACACCTGGGGGCTGCAGGCTTTCCTGCTCTCTTCAGCCTCAAAACCACCCTTTCCCACTTGGCATCGCGCCAGGCACAAAAATGGCCATATTTCTGGAGACTGGTCCCACGCCCAAAGAGCCAGCAGGGAAAACTATGCCTTGTTCTAAAGCTCTTTGGGAACCGCTTGCGTAGCCCCACACACCTGGGGGCTGCAGGCTTTCCTGCTGCCTTCAGCCTCAAAACCACCCTTTCCCACTTGGCCCCACGCCAGGCACAAAAATGGCCATATGTCTGGAGACTGGTCCCACGCCCAAAGAGCCAGCAGGGAAAACTATGCCTTGTTCTAAAGCTCTTTGGGAACCGCTTGCGTTGCCCCACACACCTGGGGGCTACAGTCTTTCCTGCTGCCTTCAGCCTCAAAACCACCCTTTCCCACTTGGCCCCGCGCCAGGCACAAAAATGGCCATATGTCTGGAGAGTGGTCCCACGCCCAAAGAGCCAGCAGGGAAAACTATGCCTTGTTCTAAAGCTCTTTGGGAACCGCTTGCGTAGCCCCACACACCTGGGGGCTGCAGGCTTTCCTGTGCCTTCAGCCTCAAAACCACCCTTTCCCACTTGGCCCCACGCCAGGCCCAAAAATGGCCATATGTCTGAAGATTGGTCCCACGCCCAAGGAGCCAGCACGGAAAACTCTGCCTTGTTCTAAAGCTCTTTGGGAACCGCTTGCGTAGCCCCACACACCTGGGGGCTGCAGGCTTTCCTGCTGCCTTCAGCCTCAAACCCACCTTTCCCACATGGCGTCACGCCAGGCACAAAAATGGCCATATGTCTGGAGACTGGTCCCACACCCAAAGAGCCAGCAGGGAAAACTATGCCTTGTTCTAAAGCTCTTTGGGAACCGCTTGCGTAGCCCCACACACCTGGGGGCTGCAGGCTTTCCTGCTGCCTTCAGCCTCAAAACCACCCTTTCCCACTTGGCCCCGCGCCAGGCACAAAAATGGCCATATGTCTGAAGATTGGTCCCACGCCCAAGGAGCCAGCAGGGAAAACTATGCCTTGTTCTAAAGCTCTTTGGGAACCGCTTGCGTAGCCCCACAGACCTGGGGGCTGCAGGCTTTCCTGTTCTCTTCAGCCTCAAAAGCACGCTTTCCCACTTGGCGCCAAGCCAGGCCCAAAAATGGCCATATGTCTGGAGACTGGTCCCACGCCCAAAGAGCCAGCAGGGAAAACTATGCCTTGTTCTAAAGCTCTTTGGGAACCGCTTGCGTAGCCCCACAGACCTGTGGGCTGCATGCTTTCCTGCTGCCTTCAGCCTCAAAACCACCCTTTCCCACATGGCGCCAAGCCAGGCCCAAAAATGGCCATATGTCTGAAAATTGTCCCACGCCCAAAGAGCCAGCAGGGAAAACTATGCCTTGTTCTAAAGCTCTTTGGGAACCGCTTGCGTAGCCCCACACACCTTGGGGCTGCAGGCTTTCCTGCTGCCTTCAGACTCAAAAGAACCCTTTCCCACTTGGCGCCGCGCCAGGCCCAAAAATGGCCATATGTCTGGAGACTGGTCCCACGCCCAAAGAGCCAGCAGGGAAAACTATGCCTTGTTCTAAAGCTCTTTGGGAATCGCTTGCGTAGCCCCACACACCTGGGGGCTGCAGACTTTCCTGCTGCCTTCAGCCTCAAAACCAACCTTTCCCACTTGGCGCTACGCCAGGCATAAAAATGGCCATATGTCTGGAAATTGGTCCCAAGCCTAAAGAGGCAGCAGGGAAAACTATGCCTTGTTCTAAAGCTCTTTGGGAACCGCTTGCGTAGCCCCACACACCTGGGGGCTGCAGGCTTTCCTGCTCCCTTCAGACTCAAAACCACCCTTTCCCACTTGGCATCGTGCCAGGCACAAAAATGGCCATATTTCTGGAGACTGGTCCCTTTCCCAAAGAGCCAGCAGGGAAAACTATGCCTTGTTCTAAAGCTCTTTGGGAACCGCTTGCGTGGCCCCACAGACCTGCGGGCTGCAGGCTTTCCTGCTGCCTTCAGCCTCAAAACCACCTTTCTCACATGGCGTCACGCCAGACACAAAAATGGCCATATGTCTGGAGGTTGGTCCCACGCCCAAAGAGCCAGCAGGGAAAACTATGCCTTGTTCTAAAGCTCTTTGGGAACCGCTTGCGTAGCCCCACAGACCTGGGGGCTGCAGGCTTTCCTGCTCTCTTCAGCCTCAAAACCACCCTTTCCCACTTGGCCCCGCGCCAGGCACAAAAATGGCCATATGTATGGAGGTTGGTCCCACGCCCAAAGAGCCAGCAGGGAAAACTATGCCTTGTTCTAAAGCTCTTTGGGAACGGATTGCGTAGCCCCACAGACCTGTGGGCTGCATGCTTTCCTGCTGCCTTCAGCCTCAAAACCACCCTTTCCCACATGGCGTCAAGCCAGGCCCAAAAATGGCCATATGTCTGGAGACTGGTCCCACGCCCAAAGAGCAGCAGGGAAAACTATGCCTTGTTCTAAAGCTCTTTGGGAAACGCTTGCGTAGCCCCACACACCTGGGGGCTGCAGGCTTTCCTGCTGCCTTCAGCCTCAAAACCACCCTTTCCCACTTGGCGCCACGCCTGGCACAAAAATGGCCATATGTCTGGAGACTGGTCCCACGCCCAAAGAGCCAGCAGGGAAAACTATGCCTTGTTCTAAAGCTCTTTGGGAATCGCTTGCGTAGCGCCACACACCTGGGGGCTGCAGACTTTCCTGCTGCCTTCAGCCTCAAAACCACCCTTTCCTACTTGGCGCTGCGCCAGGCATAAAAATGGCAATATGTCTGGAAATTGGTCCCAAGCCTAAAGAGCCAGCAGGGAAAACTATGCCTTGTTCTAAAGCTCTTTGGGAACCGCTTGCGTAGCCCCACACAAACTGGGGGCTGCAGGCTTTTCTCGCGGTTTCAGCCTCAAAACCACCCTTTTCCACAGGGCGTCAGCCAGGCCCAAAAATGGCCATATGTCTGGAGACTGGTCCCACGCCCAAAGAGCCAGCAGGGAAAACTATGCCTTGTTCTAAAGCTGTTTGGGAACCGCTTGCGTGGCCCCACAGACCTGCGGGCTGCAGGCTTTCCTGCTGCCTTCAGCCTCAAACCCACCTTTCCCACATGGCGTCACGCCAGGCACAAAAATGGCCATATGTATGGAGGTTGGTCCCACGCCCAAAGAGCCAGCAGGGAAAACTATGCCTTGTTCTAAAGCTCTTTGGGAACGGATTGCGTAGCCCCACACACCTGGGGGCTGCAGGCTTTCCTGCTCTCTTCAGCCTCTAAAGCACCCTTTCCCACTTGGCGCCGCGCCAGGCCCAAAAATGGCCATATGTCTGGAGACTGGTCCCACGCCCAAAGAGCCAGCAGGGAAAACTATGCCTTGTTCTAAAGCTCTTTGGGAACCGCTTGCGTAGCCCCACACACCTGGGGGCTGCAGGCTTTCCTGCCGCCTTCAGCCTCAAAAACACCCTTTCCCACATGGCGCTCCGCCAGGCACAAAAATGGCCATATGTCTGGAAGTTGGTCACACGGCCAAAGAGCCAGCAGGGAAAACTATGCCTTGTTCTAAAGCTATTTGGGAACGGCTTGCGTAGCCCCACACACCTGGGGGCTGCAGGCTTTCCTGCTGACTTCAGACTCAAAACCACCCTTTCCCATTTGGCATCGTGACAGCCCCAAAAATGGCCATATTTCTGGAGACTGGTCCCTTTCCCAAAGAGCCAGCAGGGAAAACTATGCCTTGTTCTAAAGCTCTTTGGGAACCGCTTGCGTGGCCCCAAACACCTGGGGGCTGCAGGCTTTCCTGCTGCCTTCAGCCTCAAACCCACCTTTCCCACATGGCGTCACGCCAGGCCCAAAAATGGCCATATGTCTGGAGACTGGTCCCACGCCCAAAGAGCCAGCAGGGAAAACTATGCCTTGTTCTAAAGCTCTTTGGGAACCGCTTGCGTAGCCCCACAGACCTGGGGGCTGCAGGCTTTCCTGCTGCCTTCAGCCTCAAAACCACCCTTTCCCACTTGGCGCTCCGCCAGGCACAAAAATGGCCATATGTCTGGAAGTTGGTCCCACGCCCAAAGAGCCAGCAGGGAAAACTATGCCTTGTTCTAAAGCTATTTGGGAACGGCTTGCGTAGCCCCACACACCTGGGGGCTGCAGGCTTTCCTGCTGCCTTCAGACTCAAAACCACCCTTTCCCACTTGGCATCGTGACAGGCCCAAAAATGGCCATATTTCTGGAGACTGGTCCCTTTCCCAAAGAGCCAGCAGGGAAAACTATGCCTTGTTCTAAAGCTCTTTGGGAACCGCTTGCGTGGCCCCACACACCTGGGGGCTGCAGGCTTTCCTGCTGCCTTCAGCCTCAAACCCACCTTTCCCACATGGCGTCACGCCAGGCACAAAAATGGCCATATGTCTGGAGACTGGTCCCACGCCCAAAGAGCCAGCAGGGAAAAATATGCCTTGTTCTAAAGCTCTTTGGGAACCGCTTGCGTAGCCCCACAGACCTGGGTGCTGCAGGCTTTCCTGCTGCCTTCAGACTAAAAACCACCCTTTCCCACATGGCGCCAAGCCAGGCCCAAAAATGGCCATATGTATGGAGACTGGTCCCACGCCCAAAGAGCCAGCAGGGAAAACTATGCCTTGTTCTAAAGCTATTTGGGAACCGCTTGCGTAGCCCCACACACCTGGGGGCTGCAGGCTTTCCTGCTGCCTTCAGCCTCAAACCCACCTTTCCCACATGGCGTCACGCCAGGCACAAAAATGGCCATATGTCTGGAGACTGGTCCCACGCCCAAAGAGCCAGCAGGGAAAACTATGCCTTGTTCTGAAGCTCTTTGGGAACCGCTTGCGTAGCCCCACACAAACTTGGGGCTGCAGGCTTTCCTGCCGCCTTCAGCCTCAAAACCACCCTTTCCCACTTGGCCCCGCGCCAGGCACAAAAATGGCCATATGTCTGAAGATTGGTCCCACGCCCAAAGAGCCAGCAGGGAAAACTATGCCTTGTTCTAAAGCTCTTTGGGAACGGATTGCGTAGCCCCACAGACCTGGGGGCTGCAGGCTTTCCTGCTCTCTTCAGCCTCAAAAGCACGCTTTCCCACTTGGCGCCAAGCCAGGCCCAAAAATGGCCATATGTCTGGAGACTGGTCCCACGCCCAAAGAGCCAGCAGGGAAAACTATGCCTTGTTCTAAAGCTCTTTGGGAACCGCTTGCGTAGCCCCACAGACCTGTGGGCTGCATGCTTTCCTGCTGCCTTCAGCCTCAAAACCACCCTTTCCCACATGGCGCCAAGCCAGGCCCAAAAATGGCCATATGTCTGAAGATTGTCCCACGCCCAAAGAGCCAGCAGGGAAAACTATGCCTTGTTCTAAAGCTCTTTGGGAACCACTTGCGTAGCCCCACACACCTGGGGGCTGCAGGCTTTCCTGCTCTCTTCAGCCTCAAAAGCACGCTTTCCCACTTGGCCCTGCGCCAGGCCCAAAAATGGCCATATGTCTGGAGACTGGTCCCACGCCCAAAGAGCCAGCAGGGAAAACTATGCCTTGTTCTAAAGCTCTTTGGGAATCGCTTGCGTAGCCCCACACACCTGGGGGCTGCAGACTTTCCTGCTGCCTTCAGCCTCAAAACCAACCTTTCCTACTTGGCGCTCCGCCAGGCATAAAAATGGCCATATGTCTGGAAATTGGTCCCAAGCCTAAAGAGGCAGCAGGGAAAACTATGCCTTGTTCTAAAGCTCTTTGGGAACCGCTTGCGTAGCCCCACACACCTGGGGGCTGCAGGCTTTCCTGCTGCCTTCAACCTCAAAAGCACCCTTTTCCACATGGCGTCACGCCAGGCCCAAAAATGGCCATATGTCTGGAGGTTGGTCCCACGCCCAAAGAGCCAGCAGGGAATACTATGCCTTGTTCTAAAGCTCTTTGGGAACCGCTTGCGTAGCCCCACAGACCTGGGGGCTGCAGGCTTTCCTGCTGCCTTCAGCCTCAAAACCACCCTTTCCCACATGGCGTCACGCCAGGCACAAAAATGGCCATATGTCTGGAGGTTGGTCCCACGCCCAAAGAGCCAGCACGGAAAACTATGCCTTGTTCTAAAGCTCTTTGGGAACCGCTTGCGTAGCCCCACAGACCTGGGGGCTGCAGGCTTTCCTGCTGCCTTCAGCCTCAAAACCACCCTTTCCCACATGGCGCCAAGCCAGGCCCAAAAATGGCCATATGTCTGGAGACTGGTCCCCGACCAAAGAGCCAGCAGGGAAAACTATGCCTTGTTCTAAAGCTCTTTGGGAACGGCTTGCGTAGCCCCACACACCTGGGGGCTGCATGCTTTCCTGCTGCCTTCAGACTCAAAACCACCCTTTCCCACTTGGCATCGTGACAGGCACAAAAATGGCCATATTTCTGGAGACTGGTCTCTTTCACAAAGAGCCAGCAGGGAAAACTATGCCTTGTTCTAAAGCTCTTTGGGAAACGCTTGCGTAGCCCCACACACCTGGGGGCTGCAGGCTTTCCTGCTGCCTTCAGCCTCAAAACCACCCTTTCCCACTTGGCATCACGCCAGGCCCAAAAATGGCCATATGTCTGAAGATTGGTCCCACGCCCAAAGAGGCAGCAGGGAAAACTATGCCTTGTTCGAAAGCTCTTTGGGAAACGCTTGCGTAGCCCCACACACCTGGGGGCTGCAGGCTTTCCTGCTGCCTTCAGACTCAAAACCCACCTTTCCCACATGGCGCCACGCCAGGCACAAAAATGGCCATATGTCTGGAGTTTGGTCCCACGCCCAAAGAGCCAGCAGGGAAAACTATGCCTTGTTCTAAAGCTCTTTGGGAACCTCTTGCGTAGCCCCACACACCTGGGGGCTGCAGGCTTTCCTGCTGCCTTCAGCCTCAAAACCACCCTTTCCCACTTGGCCCCGCACCAGGTCCAAAAATGGCCATATGTCTGGAGACTGGTCCCTTTCCCAAAGAGCCAGCAGGGAAAACTATGCCTTGTTCTAAAGCTCTTTGGGAACCGCTTGCGTGGCCCCAAACACCTGGGGGCTGCAGGCTTTCCTGCTGCCTTCAGCCTCAAACCCACCTTTCCCACATGGCGTCACGCCAGGCCCAAAAATGGCCATATGTCTGGAGACTGGTCCCACGCCCAAAGAGCCAGCAGGGAAAACTATGCCTTGTTCTAAAGCTCTTTGGGAACCGCTTGCGTAGCCCCACAGACCTGGGGGCTGCAGGCTTTCCTGCTGCCTTCAGCCTCAAAACCACCCTTTCCCACTTGGCGCCACGCCAGGCACAAAAATGGCCATATGTCTGGAAGTTGGTCCCACGCCCAAAGAGCCAGCAGGGAAAACTATGCCTTGTTCTAAAGCTCTTTGGGAACCGCTTGCGTAGCCCCACACACCTGGGGGCTGCAGGCTTTCCTGCTGCCTTCAGACTCAAAACCACCCTTTCCCACTTGGCATCGTGACAGGCCCAAAAATGGCCATATTTCTGGAGACTGGTCCCTTTCCCAAAGAGCCAGCAGGGAAAACTATGCCTTGTTCTAAAGCTCTTTGGGAACCGCTTGCGTGGCCCCACACACCTGGGGGCTGCAGGCTTTCCTGCTGCCTTCAGCCTCAAACCCACCTTTCCCACATGGCGTCACGCCAGGCACAAAAATGGCCATATGTCTGGAGGTTGGTCCCACGCCCAAAGAGCCAGCAGGGAAAAATATGCCTTGTTCTAAAGCTCTTTGGGAACCGCTTGCGTAGCCCCACACACCTGGGGGCTGCAGGCTTTCCTGCTGCCTTCAGCCTCAAAAGAACCCTTTCCCACTTGGCGACACGCCAGGCCCAAAAATGGCCATATGTCTGAAGATTGGTCCCACGCCCAAAGAGCCAGCAGGGAAAACTATGCCTTGTTCTAAAGCTCTTTGGGAACCACTTGCGTAGCCCCACACACCTGGGGGCTGCAGGCTTTCCTGCTCTCTTCAGCCTCAAAAGCACGCTTTCCCACTTGGCCCTGCGCCAGGCCCAAAAATGGCGATATGTCTGGAGACTGGTCCCACGCCCAAAGAGCCAGCAGGGAAAACTATGCCTTGTTCTAAAGCTCTTTGGGAATCGCTTGCGTAGCCCCACACACCTGGGGGCTGCAGACTTTCCTGCTGCCTTCAGCCTCAAAACCAACCTTTCCTACTTGGCGCTCCGCCAGGCATAAAAATGGCCATATGTCTGGAAATTGGTCCCAAGCCTAAAGAGGCAGCAGGGAAAACTATGCCTTGTTCTAAAGCTCTTTGGGAACCGCTTGCGTAGCCCCACACACCTGGGGGCTGCAGGCTTTCCTGCTGCCTTCAACCTCAAAAGCACCCTTTTCCACATGGCGTCACGCCAGGCCCAAAAATGGCCATATGTCTGGAGACTGGTCCCACGCCCAAAGAGCCAGCAGGGAATACTATGCCTTGTTCTAAAGCTCTTTGGGAACCGCTTGCGTAGCCCCACAGACCTGGGGGCTGCAGGCTTTCCTGCTGCCTTCAGCCTCAAAACCACCCTTTCCCACATGGCGTCACGCCAGGCACAAAAATGGCCATATGTCTGGAGGTTGGTCCCACGCCCAAAGAGCCAGCAGGGAAAACTATGCCTTGTTCTAAAGCTCTTTGGGAACCGCTTGCGTAGCCCCACAGACCTGGGGGCTGCAGGCTTTCCTGCTGCCTTCAGCCTCAAAACCACCCTTTCCCACATGGCGCCAAGCCAGGCCCAAAAATGGCCATATGTCTGGAGACTGGTCCCCGACCAAAGAGCCAGCAGGGAAAACTATGCCTTGTTCTAAAGCTCTTTGGGAACGGCTTGCGTAGCCCCACACACCTGCGGGCTGCAGGCTTTCCTGCTGCCTTCAGACTCAAAACCACCCTTTCCCACTTGGCATCGTGACAGGCACAAAAATGGCCATATTTCTGGAGACTGGTCTCTTTCAGAAAGAGCCAGCAGGGAAAACTATGCCTTGTTCTAAAGCTCTTTGGGAAACGCTTGCGTGGCCCCACACACCTGGGGGCTGCAAGCTTTCCTGCTGCCTTCCGCCTCAAACCCACCTTTCCCACATGGCGTCACGCCAGGCCAAAAAATGGCCATATGTCTGGAGGTTGGTCCCACGCCCAAAGAGCCAGCAGGGAAAACTATGCCTTGTTCTAAAGCTCTTTGGGAAACGCTTGCGTAGCCCCACACACCTGGGGGCTGCAGGCTTTCCTGCTGCCTTCAGCCTCAAAACCACCCTTTCCCACTTGGCATCACGCCAGGCCCAAAAATGGCCATATGTCTGAAGATTGGTCCCACGCCCAAAGAGGCAGCAGGGAAAACTATGCCTTGTTCGAAAGCTCTTTGGGAACCGCTTGCGTAGCCCCACACACCTGGGGGCTGCAGGCTTTCCTGCTGCCTTCAGCCTCAAAACCACCCTTTCCCACATGGCGCCACGCCAGGCACAAAAATGGCCATATGTCTGGAGTTTGGTCCCACGCCGAAAGAGCCAGCAGGGAAAACTATGCCTTGTTCTAAAGCTCTTTGGGAACCTCTTGCGTAGCCCCACACACCTGGGGGCTGCAGGCTTTCCTGCTGCCTTCAGCCTCAAAACCACCCTTTCCCACATGGCACTCCGCCAGGCATAAAAATGGCCATATGTCTGGAAGTTGGTCCCACGCCCAAAGAGCCAGCAGGGAAAACTATGCCTTGTTCTAAAGGTCTTTGGGAACCGCTTGCGTAGCCCCACACACCTGGGGGCTGCAGGCTTTCCTGCTCTCTTCAGCCTCAAAACAACCCTTTCCCACTTGGCGCTGCGCCAGGCCCAAAAATGACCATATGTCTGGAGACTGGTCCCATGCCGAAAGAGCCAGCAGGGAAAACTATGCCTTGTTCTAAAGCTCTTTGGGAACCGCTTGCGTAGCCCCACACACCTGGGGGCTGCAGGCTTTTCTCGCGCTTTCAGCCTCAAAACCACCCTTTCCCACTTGGTGCCTCTCCAGGCCCAAATTGGCCATATATCTGGAGACTGGTCCCTTTCCCAAACAGCCAGCAGGAAAAATTATGCCTTGTTCTAAAGCTCTTTGGGAACCGCTTGCGTAGCCCCACAGACCTGGGGGCTGCAGGCTTTCCTGCTGCCTTCTGCCTCAAAACTACCCTTTCCCACATGGCGCCGTGCCAGGCACAAAAATGGCCATATATCTGGAGATTGGTCCCACGCCCAAAGAGCCAGCAGTGAAAACTATGCCTTGTTCTAAAGCTCTTTGGGAACCGCTTGCATAGCCCCACACACCTGGGGGCTGCAGGCTTTCCTGCTGCCTTCAACCTCAAAACCACCCTTTCCCACTTGGCGCTGCGCCAGGCACAAAAATGGGCATATGTCAGGAGGTTGGTCCCACGCCCAAAGAGCCAGCAGGGAAAACTATGTCTTGTTCTAAAGCTCTTTTGGAACCGCTTGCGTAGCCTCACACACCTGGGGGCTGCAGGCTTTCCTGCTGCCTTCAGCCTCAAAACCACCCTTTCCCACTTGGCCCCGCGCCAGGCCCAAAAATGGCCATTTGTCTGAAGATTGGTCCCACGCCCAAAGAGCCAGCAGGGAAAACTATGCCTTGTTCTAAAGCTCTTTGGGAAACGCTTGCGTAGCCCCACAGACCTGGGGGCTGCAGGCTTTCCTGCTGCCTTCAGCCTCAAAACAACCCTTTCCCACATGGCGCCACGCCAGGCCCAAAAATGGCCATATGTCTGGAGATTGGTCCCACGCCCAAAGAGCCAGCAGGGAAAACTATGCCTTGTTCTAAAGCTCTTTGGGAACCTCTTGCATAGCCCCACACACCTGGGGGCTGCAGGCTTTCCTGCTGCCTTCAGCCTCAAAACCACCCTTTCCCACTTGGCCCCGCGCCAGGCCCAAAAATGGCCATATGTCTGGAGACTGGTCCCATGCCCAAAGAGCCAGCAGGGAAAACTATGCCTTGTTCTAAAGCTCTTTGGGAACCGCTTGCGTAGCCCCACACACCTGGGGGCTGCAGGCTTTCCTGCTGCCTTCAACCTCAAAAGCACCCTTTTTCACATGGCGTCACGCCAGGCACAAAAATGGCCATATGTCTGGAGGCTGGTCCCACGCCCAAAGAGCCAGCAGGGAAAACTATGCCTTGTTCTAAAGCTCTTTGGGAACCGCTTGCGTAGCCCCACACACCTGGGGGCTGCAGGCTTTCCTGCTGCCTTCAGCCTCAAAACCACCCTTTCCCACTTGGCGCTGCGCCAGGCCCAAAAATGGCCATATGTCTGGAGACTGGTCCCATGCCCAAAGAGCCAGCAGGGAAAACTATGCCTTGTTCTAAAGCTCTTTGGGAACGGATTGCGTAGCCCCACACACCTGGGGGCTGCAGGCTTTCCTGCTGCCTTCAACCTCAAAAGCACACCCTTTTCCACATGGCGTCACGCCAGGCACAAAAATGGCCATATGTCTGGAGACTGGTCCCACGCCCAAAGAGCCAGCAGGGAAAACTATGCCTTGTTCTAAAGCTCTTTGGGAACCGCTTGCGTAGCCCCACACACCTGGGGGCTGCACGCTTTCCTGCTGCCTTCAGCCTCAAAACCACCCTTTTCCACATGGCGTCACGCCAGGCACAAAAATGGCCATATGTCTGGAGGTTGGTCCCACGCCCAAAGAGCCAGCAGGGAAAACTATGCCTTGTTCTAAAGGTCTTTGGGAACCGCTTGCGTGGCCCCACACACCTGGGGGCTGCAGGCTTTCCTGCTGCCTTCAGCCTCAAAAGCACGCTTTCCCACTTGGCGCCGCGCCAGGCCCAAAAATGGCCATATGTCTGGAGACTGGTCCCACGCCCAAAGAGCCAGCAGGGAAAACTATGCCTTGTTCTAAAGCTCTTTGGGAATCGCTTGCGTAGCCCCACAGACCTGGGGGCTGCAGGCTTTCCTGCTGCCTTCAGCCTCAAAACCACCCTTTCCCACTTGGCGCTGCGCCAGGCCCAAAAATGGCCATATGTCTGGAAATTGGTCCCACGCCTAAAGAGGCAGCAGGGAAAACTATGCCTTGTTCTAAAGCTCTTTGGGAACCGCTTGCGTAGCCCCACACAAACTGGGGGCTGCAGGCTTTTCTCGCGGTTTCAGCCTCAAAACCACCCTTTCCCACTTGGGGCTGCGCCAGGCACAAAAATGGCCATATGTCTGGAGACTGGTCCCACGCCCAAAGAGCCAGCAGGGAAAATTATGCCTTGTTCTAAAGCTCTTTGGGAACCGCTTGCGTGGCCCCACAGACCTGCGGGCTGCAGGCTTTCCTGCTGCCTTCAGCCTCAAACCCACCCTTTCCCACTTGCCATCATGACAGTCCCAAAAATGGCCATATTTCTGGAGACTGGTCCCTTTCCCAAAGAGCCAGCAGGGAAAACTATACCTTGTTCTAAAGCTCTTTGGGAACCGCTTGCGTGGCCCCACACACCTGGGGGCTGCAGGCTTTCCTGCTGCCGTCAGCCTCAAAACCACCTTTCCCACATGGCGTCACGCCAGGCACAAAAATGGCCATATGTCTGGAGGTTGGTCCCACGCCCAAAGAGCCAGCAGGGAAAACTATGCCTTGTTCTAAAGCTCTTTGGGAAACGCTTGCGTAGCCCCACACACCTACGGGCTGCAGGCTTTCCTGCTGCCTTCAGCCTCAAAAGAACCCTTTCCCACTTGGCGCCGCGCCAGGCCCAAAAATGGCCATATGTCTGAAGATTGGTCCCACGCCGAAAGAGACAGCAGGGAAAAATATGCCTTGTTCTAAAGGTCTTTGGGAACCACTTGCGTAGCCCCACACACCTGGGGGCTGCAGGCTTTCCTGCTCTCTTCAGCCTCAAAAGCACGCTTTCCCACTTGGCGCCGCGCCAGGCCCAAAAATGGCCATATGTCTGGAGACTGGTCCCACGCCCAAAGAGCCAGCAGGAAAAACTATGCCTTGTTCTAAAGCTCTTTGGGAATCGCTTGCGTAGCCCCACACACCTGGGGGCTGCAGGCTTTCCTGCTGCCTTCAGCCTCAAAACCACCCTTTCCTACTTGGCGCTCCGCCAGGCATAAAAATGGCCATATGTCTGGAGGTTGGTCCCACGCCCAAAGAGCCAGCAGGGAAAACTATGCCTTGTTCTAAAGCTCTTTGGGAACCGCTTGCGTAGCCCCACACAAAGTGGGGGCTGCAGGCTTTTCTCGCGCTTTCAGCCTCAAAACCAACCTTTCCCACTTGGTACCTCTCCAGTCCCAAATTGGCCATATATCTGGAGACTGGTCCCTTTCCCAAACAGCCAGCAGGGAAAACTATGCCTTGTTCTAAAGCTCTTTGGGAACCGCTTGCGTAGCCCCACACACCTGGGGGCTGCAGGCTTTCCTGCTGCCTTCAGCCTCAAAACCACCCTTTCCCACATGGCACTCCGCCAGGCACAAATATGGCCATATGTCTGGAAGTTGGTCCCACGCCCAAAGAGCCAGCAGGGAAAACTATGCCTTGTTCTAAAGCTCTTTGGGAACCGCTTGCGTAGCCCCACACACCTGGGGGCTGCAGGCTTTCCTGGTGCCTTCAGCCTCAAAAGAAACCTTTCCAACTTGGCCCCGCGCCAGGCCCAAAAATGGCCATATGTCTGCAGACTGGTCCCACGCCCAAAGAGCCAGCAGGGAAAACTATGCCTTGTTCTAAAGCTCTTTGGGAACCGCTTACGTAGCCCCACACACCTGGGGGCTGCAGGCTTTCCTGCTGCCTTCAGCCTCAAAAGCACGCTTTCCCACTTGGCGCCGCGCCAGGCCCAAAAATGGCCATATGTCTGGAGACTGGTCCCACGCCCAAAGAGCCAGCAGGGAAAAATATGCCTTGTTCTAAAGCTCTTTTGGAACCGCTTGCGTAGCCTCACACACCTGCGGGCTGCAGGCTTTCCTGCTGCCTTCAGCCTCAAAACCACCCTTTCCCACCTGGCCCCGCGCCAGGCCCAAAAATGGCCATTTGTCTGAAGATTGGTCCCACGCCCAAAGAGCCAGCAGGGAAAACTATGCCTTGTTCTAAAGCTCTTTGGGAACCGCTTGCGTAGCCCCACACACCTGGGGGCTGCAGGCTTTCCTGCTGCCTTCAGCCTCAAAACAACCCTTTCCCACTTGGCGCTGCGCCAGGCCCAAAAATGGCCATATGTCTGGAGAATGGTCCCAAGCCCAAAGAGCCAGCAGGGAAAAATATGCCTTGTTCTAAAGCTCTTTGGGAACCGCTTGCGTAGCCCCACAGACCTGGGGGCTGCAGGCTTTCCTGCTGCCTTCAGCCTCAAAACCACCCTTTCCCACATGGCGCCACGCCAGGCCCAAAAATTGCCATATGTCTGGAGATTGGTCCCACGCCGAAAGAGACAGCAGGGAAAACTATGCCTTGTTCTAAAGCTCTTTGGGAACCTCTTGCATAGCCCCACACACCTGGGGGCTGCAGGCTTTCCTGCTGCCTTCAGCCTCAAAACCACCCTTTCCCACTTGGCCCCGCGCCAGGCTCAAAAATGGCCATATGTCTGGAGACTGGTCCCATGCCCAAAGAGCCAGCAGGGAAAACTATGCCTTGTTCTAAAGCTCTTTGGGAACCGCTTGCGTAGCCCCACACACCTGGGGGCTGCAGGCTTTCCTGCTGCCTTCAACCTCAAAAGCACCCTTTTTCACATGGCGTCACGCCAGGCACAAAAATGGCCATATGTCTGGAGGCTGGTCCCACGCCCAAAGAGCCAGCAGGGAAAACTATGCCTTGTTCTAAAGCTCTTTGGGAACATCTTGTGTAGCCCCACACACCTGGGGGCTGCAGGCTTTCCTGCTCTCTTCAGCCTCAAAACCACCCTTTCCCACTTGGCGCTGCGCCAGGGACAAAAATGGCCATATGTCTGGAGACTGGTCCCACGCCCAAAGAGCCAGCAGGGAAAACTATGCCTTGTTCTAAAGCTCTTTGGGAACCGCTTGCGTAGCCCCACACACCTGGGGGCTGCAGGCTTTCCTGCTGCCTTCAGCCTCAAAACCACCCTTTCCCACATGGCGCCACGCCAGGCCCAAAAATGGCCATATGTCTGGAGATTGGTCCCACGCCGAAAGAGACAGCAGGGAAAACTATGCCTTGTTCTAAAGCTCTTTGGGAACCTCTTGCATAGCCCCACACACCTGGGAGCTGCAGGCTTTCCTGCTGCCTTCAGCCTCAAAACCACCCTTTCCCACTTGGCCCCGCGCCAGGCCCAAAAATGGCCATATGTCTGGAGACTGGTCCCTTTCCCAAAGAGCCAGCAGGGAAAACTATGCCTTGTTCTAAAGCTCTTTGGGAACCGCTTGCGTAGCCCCACACACCTGGGGGCTGCAGGCTTTCCTGCTGCCTTCAACCTCAAAAGCACCCTTTTTCACATGGCGTCACGCCAGGCACAAAAATGGCCATATGTCTGGAGGCTGGTCCCACGCCCAAAGAGCCAGCAGGGAAAACTATGCCTTGTTCTAAAGCTCTTTGGGAACATCTTGTGTAGCCCCACACACCTGGGGGCTGCAGGCTTTCCTGCTCTCTTCAGCCTCAAAACCACCCTTTCCCACTTGGCGCTGCGCCAGGGACAAAAATGGCCATATGTCTGGAGACTGGTCCCACGCCCAAAGAGCCAGCAGGGAAAACTATGCCTTGTTCTAAAGCTCTTTGGGAACCGCTTGCGTAGCCCCACACACCTGGGGGCTGCAGGCTTTCCTGCTGCCTTCAGCCTCAAAACCACCGTTTCCCACTTGGCCCCGCGCCAGGCCCAAAAATGGCCATATGTCTGGAGACTGGTCCCACGCCCAAAGAGCCAGCAGGGAAAACTATGCCTTGTTCTAAAGCTCTTTGGGAATCGCTTGCGTAGCCCCACACACCTGGGGGCTGCAGGCTTTCCTGCTGCCTTCAGCCTCAAAACCACCCTTTCCTACTTGGCGCTCAGCCAGGCATAAAACTGGCCATATGTCTGGAAATTGGTCCCACGCCTAAAGAGGCAGCAGGGAAAACTATGCCTTGTTCTAAAGCTCTTTGGGAACCGCTTGCGTAGCCCCACACAAACTGGGGGCTGCAGGCTTTTCTCGCGGTTTCAGCCTCAAAACCACCCTTTCCCACTTGGGGCTGCGCCAGGCACAAAAATGGCCATATGTCTGGAGACTGGTCCCACGCCCAAAGAGCCAGCAGGGAAAATTATGCCTTGTTCTAAAGCTCTTTGGGAACCGCTTGCGTGGCCCCACAGACCTGCGGGCTGCAGGCTTTCCTGCTGCCTTCAGCCTCAAACCCACCCTTTCCCACTTGCCATCATGACAGGCCCAAAAATGGCCATATTTCTGGAGACTGGTCCCTTTCCCAAAGAGCCAGCAGGGAAAACTATGCCTTGTTCTAAAGCTCTTTGGGAACCGCTTGCGTGGCCCCACACACCTGGGGGCTGCAGGCTTTCCTGCTGCCGTCAGCCTCAAAACCACCTTTCCCACATGGCGTCACGCCAGGCACAAAAATGGCCATATGTCTGGAGGTTGGTCCCACGCCCAAAGAGCCAGCAGGGAAAACTATGCCTTGTTCTAAAGCTCTTTGGGAAACGCTTGCGTAGCCCCACACACCTGGGGGCTGCAGGCATTCCTGCTGCCTTCAGCCTCAAAAGAACCCTTTCCCACTTGGCGCCGCGCCAGGCCCAAAAATGGCCATATGTCTGAAGATTGGTCCCACGCCGAAAGAGACAGCAGGGAAAAATATGCCTTGTTCTAAAGGTCTTTGGGAACCACTTGCGTAGCCCCACACACCTGGGGGCTGCAGGCTTTCCTGCTGCCTTCAGCCTCAAAAGAACCCTTTCCCACTTGGCGCCGCGCCAGGCCCAAAAATGGCCATATGTCTGGAGACTGGTCCCACGCCCAAAGAGCCAGCAGGAAAAACTATGCCTTGTTCTAAAGCTCTTTGGGAATCGCTTGCGTAGCCCCACACACCTGGGGGCTGCAGGCTTTCCTGCTGCCTTCAGCCTCAAAACCACCCTTTCCTACTTGGCGCTCCGCCAGGCATAAAAATGGCCATATGTCTGGAGGTTGGTCCCACGCCCAAAGAGACAGCAGGGAAAACTATGCCTTGTTCTAAAGCTCTTTGGGAACCGCTTGCGTAGCCCCACACAAAGTGGGGGCTGCAGGCTTTTCTCGCGCTTTCAGCCTCAAAACCAACCTTTCCCACTTGGTACCTCTCCAGGCCCAAATTGGCCATATATCTGGAGACTGGTCCCTTTCCCAAACAGCCAGCAGGGAAAACTATGCCTTGTTCTAAAGCTCTTTGGGAACCGCTTGCGTAGCCCCACACACCTGGGGGCTGCAGGCTTTCCTGCTGCCTTCAGCCTCAAAACCACCCTTTCCCACATGGCACTCCGCCAGGCACAAATATGGCCATATGTCTGGAAGTTGGTCCCACGCCCAAAGAGCCAGCAGGGAAAACTATGCCTTGTTCTAAAGCTCTTTGGGAACCGCTTGCGTAGCCCCACACACCTGGGGGCTGCAGGCTTTCCTGGTGCCTTCAGCCTCAAAAGAAACCTTTCCAACTTGGCCCCGCGCCAGGCCCAAAAATGGCCATATGTCTGCAGACTGGTCCCACGCCCAAAGAGCCAGCAGGGAAAACTATGCCTTGTTCTAAAGCTCTTTGGGAACCGCTTACGTAGCCCCACACACCTGGGGGCTGCAGGCTTTCCTGCTGCCTTCAGCCTCAAAAGCACGCTTTCCCACTTGGCGCCGCGCCAGGCCCAAAAATGGCCATATGTCTGGAGACTGGTCCCACGCCCAAAGAGCCAGCAGGGAAAAATATGCCTTGTTCTAAAGCTCTTTTGGAACCGCTTGCGTAGCCTCACACACCTGCGGGCTGCAGGCTTTCCTGCTGCCTTCAGCCTCAAAACCACCCTTTCCCACTTGGCCCCGCGCCAGGCCCAAAAATGGCCATTTGTCTGAAGATTGGTCCCACGCCCAAAGAGCCAGCAGGGAAAACTATGCCTTGTTCTAAAGCTCTTTGGGAACCGCTTGCGTAGCCCCACACACCTGGGGGCTGCAGGCTTTCCTGCTGCCTTCAGCCTCAAAACAACCCTTTCCCACTTGGCGCTGCGCCAGGCCCAAAAATGGCCATATGTCTGGAGAATGGTCCCACGCCCAAAGAGCCAGCAGGGAAAAATATGCCCTGTTCTAAAGCTCTTTGGGAACCGCTTGCGTAGCCCCACAGACCTGGGGGCTGCAGGCTTTCCTGCTGCCTTCAGCCTCAAAACCACCCTTTCCCACATGGCGCCACGCCAGGCCCAAAAATGGCCATATGTCTGGAGATTGGTCCCACGCCGAAAGAGACAGCAGGGAAAACTATGCCTTGTTCTAAAGCTCTTTGGGAACCTCTTGCATAGCCCCACACACCTGGGGGCTGCAGGCTTTCCTGCTGCCTTCAGCCTCAAAACCACCCTTTCCCACTTGGCCCCGCGCCAGGCCCAAAAATGGCCATATGTCTGGAGACTGGTCCCATGCCCAAAGAGCCAGCAGGGAAAACTATGCCTTGTTCTAAAGCTCTTTGGGAACCGCTTGCGTAGCCCCACACACCTGGGGGCTGCAGGCTTTCCTGCTGCCTTCAACCTCAAAAGCACCCTTTTTCACATGGCGTCACGCCAGGCACAAAAATGGCCATATGTCTGGAGGCTGGTCCCACGCCCAAAGAGCCAGCAGGGAAAACTATGCCTTGTTCTAAAGCTCTTTGGGAACATCTTGTGTAGCCCCACACACCTGGGGGCTGCAGGCTTTCCTACTCTCTTCAGCCTCAAAACCACCCTTTCCCACTTGGCGCTGCGCCAGGGACAAAAATGGCCATATGTCTGGAGACTGGTCCCACGCCCAAAGAGCCAGCAGGGAAAACTATGCCTTGTTCTAAAGCTCTTTGGGAACCGCTTGCGTAGCCCCACACACCTGGGGGCTGCAGGCTTTCCTGCTGCCTTCAGCCTCAAAACCACCCTTTCCCACTTGGCCCCGCGCCAGGCCCAAAAATGGCCATATGTCTGGAGACTGGTCCCATGCCCAAAGAGCCAGCAGGGAAAACTATGCCTTGTTCTAAAGCTCTTTGGGAACGGATTGCGTAGCCCCACACACCTGGGGGCTGCAGGCTTTCCTGCTGCCTTCAACCTCAAAAGCACACCCTTTTCCACATGGCGTCATGCCAGGCACAAAAATGGCCATATGTCTGGAGACTGGTCCCACGCCCAAAGAGCCAGCAGGGAAAACTATGCCTTGTTCTAAAGCTCTTTGGGAACCGCTTGCGTAGCCCCACACACCTGGGGGCTGCACGCTTTCCTGCTGCCTTCAGCCTCAAAACCACCCTTTTCCACATGGCGTCACGCCAGGCACAAAAATGGCCATATGTCTGGAGGTTGGTCCCACGCCCAAAGAGCCAGCAGGGAAAACTATGCCTTGTTCTAAAGCTCTTTGGGAACCGCTTGCGTAGCCCCACACACCTGGGGGCTGCACGCTTTCCTGCTGCCTTCAGCCTCAAAACCACCCTTTCCCACTTGGCGCTGCGCCAGGCCCAAAAATGGCCATATGTCAGGAGACTGGTCCCACGCCCAAAGAGCCAGCAGGGAAAACTATGCCTTGTTCTAAAGCTCTTTGGGAACCGCTTGCGTAGCCCCACACACCTGGGAGCTGCAGGCTTTCCTGCTCTCCCTCAGCCTCAAAAGCACGCTTTCCCACTTGGCGCCGCGCCAGGCCCAAAAATGGCCATATGTCTGGAGACTGGTCCCACGCCCAAAGAGCCAGCAGGGAAAACTATGCCTTGTTCTAAAACTCTTTGGGAATCGCTTGCGTAGCCCCACACACCTGGGGGCTGCAGGCTTTCCTGCTGCCTTCAGCCTCAAAACCACCCTTTCCTACTTGGCGCTCAGCCAGGCATAAAACTGGCCATATGTCTGGAAATTGGTCCCACGCCTAAAGAGGCAGCAGGGAAAACTATGCCTTGTTCTAAAGCTCTTTGGGAACCGCTTGCGTAGCCCCACACAAACTGGGGGCTGCAGGCTTTTCTCGCGGTTTCAGCCTCAAAACCACCCTTTCCCACTTGGGGCTGCGCCAGGCACAAAAATGGCCATATGTCTGGAGACTGGTCCCACGCCCAAAGAGCCAGCAGGGAAAACTATGCCTTGTTCTAAAGCTCTTTGGGAACCGCTTGCGTGGCCCCACAGACCTGCGGGCTGCAGGCTTTCCTGCTGCCTTCAGCCTCAAACCCACCCTTTCCCACTTGCCATCGTGACAGGCCCAAAAATGGCCATATTTCTGGAGACTGGTCCCTTTCCCAAAGAGCCAGCAGGGAAAACTATGCCTTGTTCTAAAGCTCTTTGGGAACCGCTTGCGTGGCCCCACACACCTGGGGGCTGCAGGCTTTTCTCGCGCTTTCAGCCTCAAAACCACCCTTTCCCACTTGGTACCTCTCCAGGCCCAAATTGGCCATATATCTGGAGACTGGTCCCTTTCCCAAACAGCCAGCAGGAAAAACTATGCCTTGTTCTAAAGCTCTTTGGGAACCGCTTGCGTAGCCCCACACACCTGGGGGCTGCAGGCTTTCCTGCTGCCTTCCGCCTCAAAACCACCCCTTCCCACTTGGCGCCGTGCCAGGCACAAAAATGGCCATATATCTGGAGATTGGTTCCACGCCCAAAGAGCCAGCAGGGAAAACTATGCCTTGTTCTAAAGCTCTTTGGGAACCGCTTGCGTAGCCCCACACACCTGGGGGCTGCAGGCTTTCCTGCTGCCTTCAGCCTCAAAAGAAACCTTTCCAACTTGGCCCCGCGCCAGGCCCAAAAATGGCCATATGTCTGCAGACTGGTCCCACGCCCAAAGAGCCAGCAGGGAAAACTATGCCTTGTTCTAAAGCTCTTTGGGAACCGCTTATGTAGCCCCACACACCTGGGGGCTGCAGGCTTTCCTGCTGCCTTCAGCCTCAAAACCACCCTTTCCCACATGGCACTCCGCCAGGCACAAAAATGGCCATATCTCTGGAGACTGGTCCCACGCCCAAAGAGCCAGCAGGGAAAAATATGCCTTGTTCTAAAGCTCTTTGGGAACCACTTGCATAGCCCCACACACCTGGGGGCTGAAGGCTTTCCTGCTGCCTTCAGCCTCAAAAGAAACCTTTCGCAATTGGCGCCGCGCCAGGCACAAAAATGGCCATATATCTGGAGGTTGGTCCCATTCCCAAAGAGCCAGCAGCGAAAACTATGCCTTGTTCTAAAGCTCTTTGGGAACCGCTTGTGTAGCCCCACACACCTGGGGGCTGCAGTCTTTCCTGCTGCCTTCAGCCTCAAAACCACCCTTTCCCACTTGGCGCTGCGCCAGGCCCAAAAATGGCCATATGTCTGGAGACTGGTCCCACGCCCAAAGAGCCAGCAGGGAAAACTATGCCTTGTTCTAAAGCTCTTTGGGAACCGCTTGCGTAGCCCCACAGACCTGGGGGCTGCAGGCTTTCCTGCTGCCTTCAGCCTCAAAACCACCCTTTCCCACTTGGCATCACGCCAGGCCCAAAAATGGCCATATGTCAGGAGACTGGTCCCACGCCCAAAGAGCCATCAGGGAAAACTATGCCTTGTTCTAAAGCTCTTTGGGAACCGCTTGCGTAGCCCCACACACCTGGGAGCTGCAGGCTTTCCTGCTCTCCCTCAGCCTCAAAAGCACGCTTTCCCACTTGGCGCCGCGCCAGGCCCAAAAATGGCCATATGTCTGGAGACTGGTCCCACGCCCAAAGAGCCAGCAGGGAAAACTATGCCTTGTTCTAAAGCTCTTTGGGAACCGCTTGCGTAGCCCCACACAAACTGGGGGCTGCAGGCTTTTCTCGCGCTTTCAACCTCAAAACCACCCTTTCCCACTTGGCGCTGCGCCAGGCCCAAAAATGGCCATATGTCTGGAGGTTGGTCCCACGCCCAAAGAGCCAGCAGGGAAAACTATGCCTTGTTCTAAAGCTCTTTGGGAACCGCTTGCGTAGCCCCACATACCTGGGGGCTGCAGGCTTTCCTGCTGCCTTCAGCCTCAAAACCACCCTTTCCCACTTGGCGCTGCGCCAGGCCCAAAAATGGGCATATGTCTGGAGCTTGTCCCACGCCCAAAGAGCCAGCAGGGAAAACTATGCCTTCTTCTAAAGCTCTTTGGGAACCCCTTGCGTAGCCCCACAGACCTGGGGGCTGCAGGCTTTCCTGCTGCCTTCAGCCTCAAAACCACCCTTTTCCACATGGTCCCACGCCAGGCACAAAAATGGCCATATGTCTGGAGACTGGTCCCACGCCCAAAGAGCCAGCAGGGAAAACTATGCCTTGTTCTAAAGCTCTTTGGGAACCGCTTGCGTAGCCCCACAGACCTGGGGGCTGCAGGCTTTCCTGCTGACTTCAGCCTCAAAACCACCCTTTCCCACTTGGCGCTGCGCCAGGCACAAAAATGGGCATATGTCAGGAGGTTGGTCCCACGCCCAAAGAGCCAGCAGGGAAAACTATGCCTTGTTCTAAAGCTCTTTTGGAACCGCTTGCGTAGCCTCACACACCTGGGGGCTGCAGGCTTTCCTGCTGCCTTCAGCCTCAAAACCACCCTTTCCCACTTGGCCCCGCGCCAGGCCCAAAAATGGCCATATGTCTGGAGACTGGTCCCATGCCCAAAGAGCCAGCAGGGAAAACTATGCCTTGTTCTAAAGCTCTTTGGGAACCGCTTGCGTAGCCCCACAGACCTGGGGGCTGCAGGCTTTCCTGCTGCCTTCAACCTCAAAAGCACCCTTTTTCACATGGCGTCACGCCAGGCACAAAAATGACCATATGTCTGGAGGCTGGTCCCACGCCCAAAGAGCCAGCAGGGAAAACTATGCCTTGTTCTAAAGCTCTTTGGGAACGGCTTGCGTAGCCCCACACACCTGGGGGCTGCAGGCTTTCCTGCTCTCTTCAGCCTCAAAAGCACGCTTTCCCACTTGGCGCCGCGCCAGGCACAAAAATGGCCATATGTCTGGAGACTGGTCCCACGCCCAAAGAGCCAGCAGGAAAAACTATGCCTTGTTCTAAAGCTCTTTGGGAATCGCTTGCGTAGCCCCACACAAACTGGGGGCTGCAGGCTTTCCTGCTGCCTTCAGCCTCAAAACCACCCTTTCCTACTTGGCGCTCCGCCAGGCATAAAAATGGCCATATGTCTGGAGGTTGGTCCCACGCCCAAAGAGCCAGCAGGGAAAACTATGCCTTGTTCTAAAGCTCTTTGGGAACCGCTTGCGTAGCCCCACACACCTGGGGGCTGCAGGCTTTCCTGCTCTCTTCAGCCTCAAAAGAACCCTTTCCGACTTGGCGACGCGCCAGGCCCAAAAATGGCCATATGTCTGGAGATTGGTCCCACGCCCAAAGAGCCAGCAGGGAAAACTATGCCTTGTTCTAAAGCTCTTTGGGAACCGCTTGCGTAGCCCCACACACCTGGGGGCTGCACGCTTTCCTGCTGCCTTCAGCCTCAAAACCACCCTTTTCCACATGGCGTCACGCCAGGCACAAAAATGGCCATATGTCTGGAGGTTGGTCCCACGCCCAAAGAGCCAGCAGGGAAAACTATGCCTTGTTCTAAAGCTCTTTGGGAACCGCTTGCGTAGCCCCACACACCTGGGGGCTGCACGCTTTCCTGCTGCCTTCAGCCTCAAAACCACCCTTTCCCACTTGGCGCTGCGCCAGGCCCAAAAATGGCCATATGTCAGGAGACTGGTCCCACGCCCAAAGAGCCAGCAGGGAAAACTATGCCTTGTTCTAAAGCTCTTTGGGAACCGCTTGCGTAGCCCCACACACCTGGGAGCTGCAGGCTTTCCTGCTCTCCCTCAGCCTCAAAAGCACGCTTTCCCACTTGGCGCCGCGCCAGGCCCAAAAATGGCCATATGTCTGGAGACTGGTCCCACGCCCAAAGAGCCAGCAGGGAAAACTATGCCTTGTTCTAAAACTCTTTGGGAATCGCTTGCGTAGCCCCACACACCTGGGGGCTGCAGGCTTTCCTGCTGCCTTCAGCCTCAAAACCACCCTTTCCTACTTGGCGCTCAGCCAGGCATAAAACTGGCCATATGTCTGGAAATTGGTCCCACGCCTAAAGAGGCAGCAGGGAAAACTATGCCTTGTTCTAAAGCTCTTTGGGAACCGCTTGCGTAGCCCCACACAAACTGGGGGCTGCAGGCTTTTCTCGCGGTTTCAGCCTCAAAACCACCCTTTCCCACTTGGGGCTGCGCCAGGCACAAAAATGGCCATATGTCTGGAGACTGGTCCCACGCCCAAAGAGCCAGCAGGGAAAACTATGCCTTGTTCTAAAGCTCTTTGGGAACCGCTTGCGTGGCCCCACAGACCTGCGGGCTGCAGGCTTTCCTGCTGCCTTCAGCCTCAAACCCACCCTTTCCCACTTGCCATCGTGACAGGCCCAAAAATGGCCATATTTCTGGAGACTGGTCCCTTTCCCAAAGAGCCAGCAGGGAAAACTATGCCTTGTTCTAAAGCTCTTTGGGAACCGCTTGCGTGGCCCCACACACCTGGGGGCTGCAGGCTTTTCTCGCGCTTTCAGCCTCAAAACCACCCTTTCCCACTTGGTACCTCTCCAGGCCCAAATTGGCCATATATCTGGAGACTGGTCCCTTTCCCAAACAGCCAGCAGGAAAAACTATGCCTTGTTCTAAAGCTCTTTGGGAACCGCTTGCGTAGCCCCACACACCTGGGGGCTGCAGGCTTTCCTGCTGCCTTCCGCCTCAAAACCACCCCTTCCCACTTGGCGCCGTGCCAGGCACAAAAATGGCCATATATCTGGAGATTGGTTCCACGCCCAAAGAGCCAGCAGGGAAAACTATGCCTTGTTCTAAAGCTCTTTGGGAACCGCTTGCGTAGCCCCACACACCTGGGGGCTGCAGGCTTTCCTGCTGCCTTCAGCCTCAAAAGAAACCTTTCCAACTTGGCCCCGCGCCAGGCCCAAAAATGGCCATATGTCTGCAGACTGGTCCCACGCCCAAAGAGCCAGCAGGGAAAACTATGCCTTGTTCTAAAGCTCTTTGGGAACCGCTTACGTAGCCCCACACACCTGGGGGCTGCAGGCTTTCCTGCTGCCTTCAGCCTCAAAACCACCCTTTCCCACATGGCACTCCGCCAGGCACAAAAATGGCCATATCTCTGGAGACTGGTCCCACGCCCAAAGAGCCAGCAGGGAAAAATATGCCTTGTTCTAAAGCTCTTTGGGAACCACTTGCATAGCCCCACACACCTGGGGGCTGAAGGCTTTCCTGCTGCCTTCAGCCTCAAAAGAAACCTTTCGCAATTGGCGCCGCGCCAGGCACAAAAATGGCCATATATCTGGAGGTTGGTCCCATTCCCAAAGAGCCAGCAGCGAAAACTATGCCTTGTTCTAAAGCTCTTTGGGAACCGCTTGTGTAGCCCCACACACCTGGGGGCTGCAGTCTTTCCTGCTGCCTTCAGCCTCAAAACCACCCTTTCCCACTTGGCGCTGCGCCAGGCCCAAAAATGGCCATATGTCTGGAGACTGGTCCCACGCCCAAAGAGCCAGCAGGGAAAACTATGCCTTGTTCTAAAGCTCTTTGGGAACCGCTTGCGTAGCCCCACAGACCTGGGGGCTGCAGGCTTTCCTGCTGCCTTCAGCCTCAAAACCACCCTTTCCCACTTGGCATCACGCCAGGCCCAAAAATGGCCATATGTCAGGAGACTGGTCCCACGCCCAAAGAGCCATCAGGGAAAACTATGCCTTGTTCTAAAGCTCTTTGGGAACCGCTTGCGTAGCCCCACACACCTGGGAGCTGCAGGCTTTCCTGCTCTCCCTCAGCCTCAAAAGCACGCTTTCCCACTTGGCGCCGCGCCAGGCCCAAAAATGGCCATATGTCTGGAGACTGGTCCCACGCCCAAAGAGCCAGCAGGGAAAACTATGCCTTGTTCTAAAGCTCTTTGGGAACCGCTTGCGTAGCCCCACACAAACTGGGGGCTGCAGGCTTTTCTCGCGCTTTCAACCTCAAAACCACCCTTTCCCACTTGGCGCTGCGCCAGGCCCAAAAATGGCCATATGTCTGGAGGTTGGTCCCACGCCCAAAGAGCCAGCAGGGAAAACTATGCCTTGTTCTAAAGCTCTTTGGGAACCGCTTGCGTAGCCCCACATACCTGGGGGCTGCAGGCTTTCCTGCTGCCTTCAGCCTCAAAACCACCCTTTCCCACTTGGCGCTGCGCCAGGCCCAAAAATGGGCATATGTCTGGAGCTTGTCCCACGCCCAAAGAGCCAGCAGGGAAAACTATGCCTTCTTCTAAAGCTCTTTGGGAACCGCTTGCGTAGCCCCACAGACCTGGGGGCTGCAGGCTTTCCTGCTGCCTTCAGCCTCAAAACCACCCTTTTCCACATGGTCCCACGCCAGGCACAAAAATGGCCATATGTCTGGAGACTGGTCCCACGCCCAAAGAGCCAGCAGGGAAAACTATGCCTTGTTCTAAAGCTCTTTGGGAACCGCTTGCGTAGCCCCACAGACCTGGGGGCTGCAGGCTTTCCTGCTGACTTCAGCCTCAAAACCACCCTTTCCCACTTGGCGCTGCGCCAGGCACAAAAATGGGCATATGTCAGGAGGTTGGTCCCACGCCCAAAGAGCCAGCAGGGAAAACTATGCCTTGTTCTAAAGCTCTTTTGGAACCGCTTGCGTAGCCTCACACACCTGGGGGCTGCAGGCTTTCCTGCTGCCTTCAGCCTCAAAACCACCCTTTCCCACTTGGCCCCGCGCCAGGCCCAAAAATGGCCATATGTCTGGAGACTGGTCCCATGCCCAAAGAGCCAGCAGGGAAAACTATGCCTTGTTCTAAAGCTCTTTGGGAACCGCTTGCGTAGCCCCACAGAAACTGGGGGCTGCAGGCTTTCCTGCTGCCTTCAACCTCAAAAGCACCCTTTTTCACATGGCGTCACGCCAGGCACAAAAATGACCATATGTCTGGAGGCTGGTCCCACGCCCAAAGAGCCAGCAGGGAAAACTATGCCTTGTTCTAAAGCTCTTTGGGAACGGCTTGCGTAGCCCCACACACCTGGGGGCTGCAGGCTTTCCTGCTCTCTTCAGCCTCAAAAGCACGCTTTCCCACTTGGCGCCGCGCCAGGCACAAAAATGGCCATATGTCTGGAGACTGGTCCCACGCCCAAAGAGCCAGCAGGAAAAACTATGCCTTGTTCTAAAGCTCTTTGGGAATCGCTTGCGTAGCCCCACACAAACTGGGGGCTGCAGGCTTTCCTGCTGCCTTCAGCCTCAAAACCACCCTTTCCTACTTGGCGCTCCGCCAGGCATAAAAATGGCCATATGTCTGGAGGTTGGTCCCACGCCCAAAGAGCCAGCAGGGAAAACTATGCCTTGTTCTAAAGCTCTTTGGGAACCGCTTGCGTAGCCCCACACACCTGGGGGCTGCAGGCTTTCCTGCTCTCTTCAGCCTCAAAAGAACCCTTTCCGACTTGGCGACGCGCCAGGCCCAAAAATGGCCATATGTCTGGAGATTGGTCCCACGCCCAAAGAGCCAGCAGGGAAAACTATGCCTTGTTCTAAAGCTCTTTGGGAAACGCTTGCGTAGCCCCACACACCTGGGGGCTGCAGGCTTTCCTGCTGCCTTCAGCCTCAAAACAACCCTTTCCCACTTGGCGCTGCGCCAGGCCCAAAAATGGCCATATGTCTGGAGACTGGTCCCTTTCCCAAACAGCCAGCAGGAAAAACTATGCCTTGTTCTAAAGCTCTTTGGGAACCGCTTGCGTAGCCCCACAGACCTGGGGGCTGCAGGCTTTCCTGCTGCCTTCCGCCTCAAAACCACCCTTTCCCACTTGGCGCTCTGCCAGGCACAAAAATGGCCATATATCTGGAGACTGGTCCCAGGCCCAAAGAGCCAGCAGGGAAAACTATGCCTTGTTCTAAAGCTCTTTGGGAACCGCTTGCGTAGCCCCACACACCTGGGGGCTGCAGGCTTTCCTGCTGCCTTCAGCCTCAAAACCACCCTTTCCCACATGGCACTCCGCCAGGCACAAATATGGCCATATGTCTGGAAGTTGGTCCCACGCCCAAAGAGCCAGCAGGGAAAACTATGCCTTGTTCTAAAGCTCTTTGGGAACCGCTTGCGTAGCCCCACACACCTGGGGGCTGCAGGCTTTCCTGGTGCCTTCAGCCTCAAAACAACCCTTTCCAACTTGGCCCCGCGCCAGGCCCAAAAATGGCCATATGTCTGGAGACTGGTCCCACGCCCAAAGAGCCAGCAGGGAAAACTATGCCTTGTTCTAAAGCTCTTTGGGAACGGCTTACGTAGCCCCACAGACCTGCGGGCTGCAGGCTTTCCTGCTGCCTTCAGCCTCAAAACCACCCTTTCCCACATGGCACTCCGCCAGGCACAAAAATGGCCATATCTCTGGAGACTGGTCCCACGCCCAAAGAGCCAGCAGGGAAAACTATGCCTTGTTCTAAAGCTCTTTGGGAACCACTTGCGTAGCCCCACACACCTGGGGGCTGAAGGCTTTCCTGCTGCCTTCAGCCTCAAAAGAAACCTTTCGCAATTGGCGCCAAGCCAGGCACAAAAATGGCCATATATCTGGAGGTTGGTCCCACGCCCAAAGAGCCAGCAGCGAAAACTATGCCTTGTTCTAAAGCTCTTTGGGAACCGCTTGCGTAGCCCCACACACCTGGGAGCTGCAGGCTTTCCTGCTCTCCCTCAGCCTCAAAAGCACGCTTTCCCACTTGGCGCCGCGCCAGGCACAAAAATGGCCATATGTCTGGAGGTTGGTCCCACGCCCAAAGAGCCAGCAGGGAAAACTATGCCTTGTTCTAAAGCTCTTTGGGAACCGCTTGCGTAGCCCCACACAAACTGGGGGCTGCAGGCTTTTCTCGCACTTTCAACCTCAAAACCACCCTTTCCCACTTGGCGCTGCGCCAGGCCCAAAAATGGCCATATGTCTGGAGGTTGGTCCCACGCCCAAAGAGCCAGCAGGGAAAACTATGCCTTGTTCTAAAGCTCTTTGGGAACCGCTTGCGTAGCCCCACACACCTGGGGGCTGCAGGCTTTCCTGCTGCCTTCAGCCTCAAAACCACCCTTTCCCACTTGGCGCTGCGCCAGGCCCAAAAATGGCCATATGTCTGGAGCTTGTCCCACGCCCAAAGAGCCAGCAGGGAAAACTATGCCTTCTTCTAAAGCTCTTTGGGAACCGCTTGCGTAGCCCCACACACCTGGGGGCTGCAGGCTTTCCTGCTGCCTTCAGCCTCAAAACCACCCTTTTCCACATTGTCCCACGCCAGGCACAAAAATGGCCATATGTCTGGAGACTGGTCCCACGCCCAAAGAGCCAGCAGGGAAAACTATGCCCTGTTCTAAAGCTCTTTGGGAACCGCTTGCGTAGCCCCACAGACCTGGGGGCTGCAGGCTTTCCTGCTGACTTCAGCCACAAAACCACCCTTTCCCACTTGGCGCTGCGCCAGGCACAAAAATGGGCATATGTCAGGAGGTTGGTCCCACGCCCAAAGAGCCAGCAGGGAAAACTATGCCTTGTTCTAAAGCTATTTTGGAACCGCTTGCGTAGCCTCACACACCTGGGGGCTGCAGGCTTTCCTGCTGCCTTCAGCCTCAAAACCACCCTTTCCCACTTGGCCCCGCGCCAGGCCCAAAAATGGCCATATGTCTGGAGACTGGTCCCATGCCCAAAGAGCCAGCAGGGAAAACTATGCCTTGTTCTAAAGCTCTTTGGGAACCGCTTGCGTAGCCCCACACACCTGGGGGCTGCAGGCTTTCCTGCTGCCTTCAACCTCAAAAGCACCCTTTTTCACATGGCGTCACGCCAGGCACAAAAATGACCATATGTCTGGAGGCTGGTCCCACGCCCAAAGAGCCAGCAGGGAAAACTATGCCTTGTTCTAAAGCTCTTTGGGAACGGCTTGCGTAGCCCCACACACCTGGGGGCTGCAGGCTTTCCTGCTGCCTTCAGCCTCAAAACCACCCTTTCCTACTTGGCGCTCCGCCAGGCATAAAAATGGCCATATGTCTGGAGGTTGGTCCCACACCCAAAGAGCCAGCAGGGAAAACTATGCCTTGTTCTAAAGCTCTTTGGGAACCGCTTGCGTAGCCCCACACACCTTGGGGCTGCAGGCTTTCCTGCTCTCTTCAGCCTCAAAAGAACCCTTTCCGACTTGGCGACGCGCCAGGCCCAAAAATGGCCATAAGTCTGGAGATTGGTCCCACGCCCAAAGAGCCAGCAGGGAAAACTATGCCTTGTTCTAAAGCTCTTTGGGAACCGCTTGCGTAGCCCCACAGACCTGGGGGCTGCAGGCTTTCCTGCTGCCTTCAGCCTCAAAACAACCCTTTCCCACTTGGCGCTGCGCCAGGCCCAAAAATGGCCATATGTCTGGAGACTGGTCCCTTTCCCAAACAGCCAGCAGGAAAAACTATGCCTTGTTCTAAAGCTCTTTGGGAACCGCTTGCGTAGCCCCACACACCTGGGGGCTGCAGGCTTTCCTGCTGCCTTCCGCCTCAAAACCACCCTTTCCCACTTGGCGCCGTGCCAGGCACAAAAATGGCCATATATCTGGAGACTGGTCCCACGCCCAAAGAGCCAGCAGGGAAAACTATGCCTTGTTCTAAAGCTCTTTGGGAACCGCTTGCGTAGCCCCACACACCTGGGGGCTGCAGGCTTTCCTGCTGCCTTCAGCCTCAAAACCACCCTTTCCCACATGGCACTCCGCCGGGCACAAATATGGCCATATGTCTGGAGACTGGTCCCACGCCCAAAGAGCCAGCAGGGAAAACTATGCCTTGTTCTAAAGCTCTTTGGGAACCGCTTGCGTAGCCCCACACACCTGGGGGCTGCAGGCTTTCCTGCTGCCTTCAGCCTCAAAACAACCCTTTCCAACTTGGCCCCGCGCCAGGCCCAAAAATGGCCATATGTCTGGAGACTGGTCCCACGCCCAAAGAGCCAGCAGGGAAAACTATGCCTTGTTCTAAAGCTCTTTGGGAACCGCTTGCATAGCCCCACAGACCTGCGGGCTGCAGGCTTTCCTGCTGCCTTCAGCCTCAAAACCACCCTTTCCCACATGGCACTCCGCCAGGCACAAAAATGGCCATATCTCTGGAGACTGGTCCCACGCCCCAATAGCCAGCAGAGAAAACTATGCCTTGTTCTAAAGCTCTTTGGGAACCACTTGCGTAGCCCCACACACCTGGGGGCTGAAGGCTTTCCTGCTGCCTTCAGCCTCAAAAGAAACCTTTCGCAATTGGCGCCAAGCCAGGCACAAAAATGGCCATATATCTGGAGGTTGGTCCCACGCCCAAAGAGCCAGCAGCGAAAACTATGCCTTGTTCTAAAGCTCTTTGGGAACCGCTTGCGTAGCCCCACACACCTGGGAGCTGCAGGCTTTCCTGCTCTCCCTCAGCCTCAAAAGCACGCTTTCCCACTTGGCGCCGCGCCAGGCCCAAAAATGGCCATATGTCTGGAGACTGGTCCCACGCCCAAAGAGCCAGCAGGGAAAAATATGCCTTGTTCTAAAGCTCTTTGGGAACCGCTTGCGTAGCCCCACACAAACTGGGGGCTGCAGGCTTTTCTCGCGCTTTCAACCTCAAAACCACCCTTTCCCACTTGGCGCTGCGCCAGGCCCAAAAATGGCCATATGTCTGGAGGTTGGTCCCACGCCCAAAGAGCCAGCAGGGAAAACTATGTCTTGTTCTATAGCTCTTTGGGAACCGCTTGCGTAGCCCCACACACCTGGGGGCTGCAGGCTTTCCTGCTGCCTTCAGCCTCAAAACCACCCTTTCCCACTTGGCGCTGCGCCAGGCCCAAAAATGGCCATATGTCTGGAGCTTGTCCCACGCCCAAAGAGCCAGCAGGGAAAACTATGCCTTCTTCTAAAGCTCTTTGGGAACCGCTTGCGTAGCCCCACACACCTGGGGGCTGCAGGCTTTCCTGCTGCCTTCAGCCTCAAAACCACCCTTTTCCACATGGTGCCACGCCAGGCACAAAAATGGCCATATGTCTGGAGGTTGGTCCCACGCCCAAAGAGCCAGCAGGGAAAACTATGCCTTGTTCTAAAGCTCTTTGGGAACCGCTTGCGTAGCCCCACAGACCTGGGGGCTGCAGGCTTTCCTGCTGACTTCAGCCTCAAAACCACCCTTTCCCACTTGGTGCCTCTCCAGGCTCAAATTGGCCATATATCTGGAGACTGGTCCCTTTCCCAAACAGCCAGCAGGGAAAACTATGCCTTGTTCTAAAGCTCTTTGGGAACCGCTTGCGTAGCCCCAGAGACGTGGGGGCTGCAGGCTTTCCTGCTGCCTTCAGCCTCAAAACCACCCTTTCCCACATGGCGCCGTGCCAGGCACAAAAATGGCCATATATCTGGAGACTGGTCCCACGCCCAAAGAGCCAGCAGGGAAAACTATGTCTTGTTCTAAAGCTCTTTTGGAACCGCTTGCGTAGCCTCACACACCTGCGGGCTGCAGGCTTTCCTGCTGCCTTCAGCCTCAAAACCACCCTTTCCCACTTGGCCCCGCGCCAGGCCCAAAAATGGCCATTTGTCTGAAGATTGGTCCCACGCCCAAAGAGCCAGCAGGGAAAACTATGCCTTGTTCTAAAGCTCTTTGGGAAACGCTTGCGTAGCCCCACACACCTGGGGGCTGCAGGCTTTCCTGCTGCCTTCAGCCTCAAAACAACCCTTTCCCACTTGGCGCTGCGCCATGCCCAAAAATGGCCATATGTCTGGAGAATGGTCCCACGCCCAAAGAGCCAGCAGGGAAAAATATGCCTTGTTCTAAAGCTCTTTGGGAACCGCTTGCGTAGCCCCACAGACCTGGGGGCTGCAGGCTTTCCTGCTGCCTTCAGCCTCAAAACCACCCTTTCCCACATGGCGCCACGCCAGGCCCAAAAATGGCCATATGTCTGGAGATTGGTCCCACGCCGAAAGAGACAGCAGGGAAAACTATGCCTTGTTCTAAAGCTCTTTGGGAACCTCTTGCATAGCCCCACACACCTGGGGGCTGCAGGCTTTCCTGCTGTCTTCAGCCTCAAAACCACCCTTTCCCACTTGGCCCCGCGCCAGGCCCAAAAATGGCCATATGTCTGGAGACTGGTCCCATGCCCAAAGAGCCAGCAGGGAAAAATATGCCTTGTTCTAAAGCTCTTTGGGAACCGCTTGCGTAGCCCCACAGACCTGGGGGCTGCAGGCTTTCCTGCTCTCTTCAGCCTCAAAACCACCCTTTCCCACTTGGCGCCATGCCAGGCCCAAAAATGGCCATATGTCTGGAGGTTGGTCCCACGCCTAAAGAGCCAGCAGGGAAAACTATGCCTTGTTCTAAAGCTCTTTGGGAACATCTTGTGTAGCCCCACACACCTGGGGGCTGCAGGCTTTCCTGCTGCCTTCAGCCTCAAAACCACCCTTTCCCACTTGGCGCCGCGCCAGGCCCAAAAATGGCCATATGTCTGGAGACTGGTCCCACGCCCAAAGAGCCAGCAGGGAAAACTATGCCTTGTTCTAAAGCTCTTTGGGAACCGCTTGCGTAGCCCCACACACCTGGGGGCTGCAGGCTTTCCTGCTGCCTTCAGCCTCAAAACAACCCTTTCCCACTTGGCGCTGCGCCAGGCCCAAAAATGGCCATATGTCTGGAGACTGGTCCCTTTCCCAAACAGCCAGCAGGAAAAACTATGCCTTGTTCTAAAGCTCTTCGGGAACCGCTTGCGTAGCCCCACAGACCTGGGGGCTGCAGGCTTTCCTGCTGCCTTCCGCCTCAAAACCACCCTTTCCCACTTGGCGCGGTGCCAGGCACAAAAATGGCCATATATCTGGAGACTGGTCCCACGCCCAAAGAGCCAGCAGGGAAAACTATGCCTTGTTCTAAAGCTCTTTGGGAACCGCTTGCGTAGCCCCACACACCTGGGGGCTGCAGGCTTTCCTGCTGCCTTCAGCC
This sequence comes from Chroicocephalus ridibundus, assembly GCF_963924245.1. Lineage (NCBI taxonomy): Eukaryota > Metazoa > Chordata > Aves > Charadriiformes > Laridae > Chroicocephalus > Chroicocephalus ridibundus. The sequence goes on from NW_026961537.1 coordinate 45,149, forward strand.
TCAAAACCACCCTTTCCCACATGGCACTCCGCCAGGCACAAATATGGCCATATGTCTGGAAGTTGGTCCCACGCCCAAAGAGCCAGCAGGGAAAACTATGCCTTGTTCTAAAGCTCTTTGGGAACCGCTTGCGTAGCCCCACACACCTGGGGGCTGCAGGCTTTCCTGCTGCCTTCAGCCTCAAAACAACCCTTTCCAACTTGGCCCCGCGCCAGGCCCAAAAATGGCCATATGTCTGGAGATTGGTCCCACGCCCAAAGAGCCAGCAGGGAAAACTATGCCTTGTTCTAAAGCTCTTTGGGAACCGCTTACGTAGCCCCACAGACCTGCGGGCTGCAAGCTTTCCTGCTGCCTTCAGCCTCAAAACCACCCTTTCCCACATGGCACTCCGCCAGGCACAAAAATGGCCATATCTCTGGAGACTGGTCCCACGCCCAAAGAGCCAGCAGGGAAAACTATGCCTTGTTCTAAAGCTCTTTGGGAATCGCTTGCGTAGCCCCACACACCTGGGGGCTGAAGGCTTTCCTGCTGCCTTCAGCCTCAAAAGAAACCTTTCGCAATTGGCGCCAAGCCAGGCACAAAAATGGCCATATATCTGGAGGTTGGTCCCACGCCCAAAGAGCCAGCAAGGAAAACTATGCCCTGTTCTAAAGCTCTTTGGGAACCGCTTGCGTAGCCCCACAGACCTGGGGGCTGCAGGCTTTCCTGCTGACTTCAGCCTCAAAACCACCCTTTCCCACTTGGTGCCTCTCCAGGCTCAAATTGGCCATATATCTGGAGACTGGTCCCTTTCCCAAACAGCCAGCAGGGAAAACTATGCCTTGTTCTAAAGCTCTTTGGGAACCGCTTGCGTAGCCCCAGAGACGTAGGGGCTGCAGGCTTTCCTGCTGCCTTCAGCCTCAAAACCACCCTTTCCCACTTGGCCCCGCGCCAGGCCCAAAAATGGCCATTTGTCTGAAGATTGGTCCCACGCCCAAAGAGCCAGCAGGGAAAACTATGCCTTGTTCTAAAGCTCTTTGGGAAACGCTTGCGTAGCCCCACACACCTGGGGGCTGCAGGCTTTCCTGCTGCCTTCAGCCTCAAAACAACCCTTTCCCACTTGGCGCTGCGCCAGGCCCAAAAATGGCCATATGTCTGGAGAATGGTCCCACGCCCAAAGAGCCAGCAGGGAAAAATATGCCTTGTTCTAAAGCTCTTTGGGAACCGCTTGCGTAGCCCCACAGACCTGGGGGCTGCAGGCTTTCCTGCTGCCTTCAGCCTCAAAACCACCCTTTCCCACATGGCGCCACGCCAGGCCCAAAAATGGCCATATGTCTGGAGATTGGTCCCACGCCGAAAGAGACAGCAGGGAAAACTATGCCTTGTTCTAAAGCTCTTTGGGAACCTCTTGCATAGCCCCACACACCTGGGGGCTGCAGGCTTTCCTGCTGCCTTCAGCCTCAAAACCACCCTTTCCCACTTGGCGCCGCGCCAGGCCCAAAAATGGCCATATGTCTGGAGACTGGTCCCATGCCCAAAGAGCCAGCAGGGAAAACTATGCCTTGTTCTAAAGCTCTTTGGGAACCGCTTGCGTAGCCCCACAGACCTGGGGGCTGCAGGCTTTCCTGCTCTCTTTAGCCTCGAAACCACCCTTTCCCACTTGGCGCCATGCCAGGCCCAAAAATGGCCATATGTCTGGAGGTTGGTCCCACGCCTAAAGAGCCAGCAGGGAAAACTATGCCTTGTTCTAAAGCTCTTTGGGAACATCTTGTGTAGCCCCACACACCTGGGGGCTGCAGGCTTTCCTGCTCTCTTCAGCCTCAAAACCACCCTTTCCCACTTGGCGCCGCGCCAGGCCCAAAAATGGCCATATGTCTGGAGACTGGTCCCACGCCCAAAGAGCCAGCAGGGAAAACTATGCCTTGTTCTAAAGCTCTTTGGGAACCGCTTGCGTAGCCCCACACACCTGGGGGCTGCAGGCTTTCCTCCTGCCTTCAACCTCAAAACCACCTTTTCCCACTTGGCCCCGCGCCAGGCCCAAAAATGGCCATATGTCTGGAGACTGGTCCCATGCCCAAAGAGCCAGCAGGGAAAACTATGCCTTGTTCTAAAGCTCTTTGGGAACGGATTGCGTAGCCCCACACACCTGGGGGCTGCAGGCTTTCCTGCTGCCTTCAACCTCAAAAGCACACCCTTTTCCACATGGCGTCACGCCAGGCACAAAAATGGCCATATGTCTGGAGACTGGTCCCACGCCCAAAGAGCCAGCAGGGAAAACTATGCCTTGTTCTAAAGCTCTTTGGGAACCGCTTGCGTAGCCCCACACACCTGGGGGCTGCAGGCTTTCCTGCTGCCTTCAGCCTCAAAACCACCCTTTTCCACATGGCGTCACGCCAGGCATAAAACTGGCCATATGTCTGGAAATTGGTCCCACGCCCAAAGAGCCAGCAGGGAAAACTATGCCTTGTTCTAAAGCTCTTTGGGAACCGCTTGCGTAGCCCCACACAAACTGGGGGCTGCAGGCTTTTCTCGCGGTTTCAGCCTCAAAACCACCCTTTCCCACTTGGGGCTGCGCCAGGCACAAAAATGGCCATATGTCTGGAGACTGGTCCCACGCCCAAAGAGCCAGCAGGGAAAACTATGCCTTGTTCTAAAGCTCTTTGGGAACCACTTGCGTGGCCCCACAGACCTGCGGGCTGCAGGCTTTCCTGCTGCCTTCAGCCTCAAACCCACCCTTTCCCACTTGCCATCGTGACAGGCCCAAAAATGGCCATATTTCTGGAGACTGGTCCCTTTCCCAAAGAGCCAGCAGGGAAAACTATGCCTTGTTCTAAAGCTCTTTGGGAACCGCTTGCGTGGCCCCACACACCTGGGGGCTGCAGGCTTTCCTGCTGCCGTCAGCCTCAAAACCACCTTTCCCGCATGGCGCCGTGCCAGGCACAAAAATGGCCATATGTCTGGAGGTTGGTCCCACGCCCAAAGAGCCAGCAGGGAAAACTATGCCTTGTTCTAAAGCTCTTTGGGAAACGCTTGCGTAGCCCCACACACCTACGGGCTGCAGGCTTTCCTGCTGCCTTCAGCCTCAAAAGAACCCTTTCCCACTTGGCGCCGCGCCAGGCCCAAAAATGGCCATATGTCTGAAGATTGGTCCCACGCCGAAAGAGACAGCAGGGAAAAATATGCCTTGTTCTAAAGCTCTTTGGGAACCGCTTGCGTAGCCCCACACACCTGGGGGCTGCAGGCTTTCCTGCTCTCTTCAGCCTCAAAAGCACGCTTTCCCACTTGGCGCCGCGCCAGGCACAAAAATGGCCATATGTCTGGAGGTTGGTCCCACGCCCAAAGAGCCAGCAGGAAAAACTATGCCTTGTTCTAAAGCTCTTTGGGAATCGCTTGCGTAGCCCCACACACCTGGGGGCTGCAGGCTTTCCTGCTGCCTTCAGCCTCAAAACCACCCTTTCCTACTTGGCGCTCCGCCAGGCATAAAAATGGCCATATGTCTGGAGGTTGGTCCCACGCCCAAAGAGCCAGCAGGGAAAACTATGCCTTGTTCTAAAGCTCTTTGGGAACCGCTTGCGTAGCCCCACACAAAGTGGGGGCTGCAGGCTTTTCTCGCGCTTTCAGCCTCAAAACCACCCTTTCCCACTTGGTGCCTCTCCAGGCCCAAATTGGCCATATATCTGGAGACTGGTCCCTTTCCCAAACAGCCAGCAGTGAAAACTATGCCTTGTTCTAAAGCTCTTTGGGAACCGCTTGCGTAGCCCCACAGACCTGGGGGCTGCAGGCTTTCCTGCTGCCTTCAGCCTCAAAACCACCCTTTCCCACTTGGCGCCACGCCAGGCCCAAAAATGGCCATATCTCTGGAGACCGCTCCCACGCCCAAAGAGCCAGCAGGGAAAACTATGCCTTGTTCTAAAGCTCTTTGGGAACCACTTGCGTAGCCCCACACACCTGGGGGCTGCAGGCTTTTCTCGAAGTTTCAGCCTCAAAACCACCCTTTCCCACTTGGCGCTGCGCCAGGCCCAAAAATGGCCATATGTCTGGAGGTTGGTCCCACGCCCAAAGAGCCAGCAGGGAAAACTATGCCTTGTTCTAAAGCTCTTTGGGAACCGCTTGCGTAGCCCCACACACCTGGGGGCTGCAGGCTTTCCTGCTGCCTTCAGCCTCAAAACCACCCTTTCCCACTTGGCGCCACGCCAGGCCCAAAAATGGCCATATCTCTGGAGACCGCTCCCACGCCCAAAGAGCCAGCAGGGAAAACTATGCCCTGTTCTAAAGCTCTTTGGGAACCGCTTGCGTAGCCCCACAGACCTGGGGGCTGCAGGCTTTTCTCGCGCTTTCAGCCTCAAAACCACCCTTTTCCACATGGCGTCACGCCAGGCCCAAAAATGGCCATATGTCTGGAGGTTGGTCCCACGCCCAAAGAGCCAGCACGGAAAACTATTCCTTGTTCTAAAGCTCTTTGGGAACCGCTTGCGTAGCCCCACACACCTGGGGGCTGCAGGCTTTCCTGCTGCCTTCAGCCTCAAAACCACCCTTTCCCACATGGCGCCACGACAGACACAAAAATGGCCATATGTCTGGAGACTGGTCCCACGCCCAAAGAGCCAGCAGGGAAAACTATGCCTTGTTCTAAAGCTCTTTGGGAACCTCTTGCGTAGCCCCACACACCTGTAGGCTGCATGCTTTCCTGCTGCCTTCAGCCTCCAAACCACCTTTTCCAACTTGGCCCCGCGCCAGGCCCAAAAATGGCCATATGTCTGGAGACTGGTCCCACGCCCAAAGAGCCAGCAGGGAAAACTATGCCTTGTTCTAAAGCTCTTTGGGAACCGCTTGCGTAGCCCCACACACCTGGGGGCTGCAGGCTTTCCTGCTCTCTTCAGCGTCAAAAGCACCCTTTCCCACTTGGCGCTGCGCCAGGCCCAAAAATGGCCATATGTCTGGAGACTGGTCCCACGCCCAAAGAGCCAGCAGGGAAAACTATGCCTTGTTCTAAAGCTCTTTGGGAACCGCTTGCGTAGCCCCACACAAACTGGGGGCTGCAGGCTTTTCTCGCGGTTTCAGCCTCAAAACCACCCTTTCCCACTTGGGGCTGCGCCAGGCACAAAAATGGCCATATGTCTGGAGACTGGTCCCACGCCCAAAGAGCCAGCAGGGAAAACTATGCCTTGTTCTAAAGCTCTTTGGGAACCGCTTGCGTGGCCCCACAGACCTGCGGGCTGCAGGCTTTCCTGCTGCCTTCAGCCTCAAACCCACCCTTTCCCACTTGCCATCGTGACAGGCCCAAAAATGGCCATATTTCTGGAGACTGGTCCCTTTCCCAAAGAGCCAGCAGGGAAAACTATGCCTTGTTCTAAAGCTCTTTGGGAACCGCTTGCGTGGCCCCACACACCTGGGGGCTGCAGGCTTTCCTGCTGCCGTCAGCCTCAAAACCACCTTTCCCACATGGCGCCGTGCCAGGCACAAAAATGGCCATATGTCTGGAAGTTGGTCCCACGCCCAAAGAGCCAGCAGGGAAAACTATGCCTTGTTCTAAAGCTCTTTGGGAAACGCTTGCGTAGCCCCACACACCTACGGGCTGCAGGCTTTCCTGCTGCCTTCAGCCTCAAAAGAACCCTTTCCCACTTGGCGCCGCGCCAGGCCCAAAAATGGCCATATGTCTGAAGATTGGTCCCACGCCGAAAGAGACAGCAGGGAAAAATATGCCTTGTTCTAAAGCTCTTTGGGAACCGCTTGCGTAGCCCCACACACCTGGGGGCTGCAGGCTTTCCTGCTCTCTTCAGCCTCAAAAGCACGCTTTCCCACTTGGCGCCGCGCCAGGCACAAAAATGGCCATATGTCTGGAGACTGGTCCCACACCCAAAGAGCCAGCAGGAAAAACTATGCCTTGTTCTAAAGCTCTTTGGGAATCGCTTGCGTAGCCCCACACACCTGGGGGCTGCAGGCTTTCCTGCTGCCTTCAGCCTCAAAACCACCCTTTCCTACTTGGCGCTCCGCCAGGCATAAAAATGGCCATATGTCTGGAGGTTGGTCCCACGCCCAAAGAGCCAGCAGGGAAAACTATGCCTTGTTCTAAAGCTCTTTGGGAACCGCTTGCGTAGCCCCACACAAAGTGGGGGCTGCAGGCTTTTCTCGCGCTTTCAGCCTCAAAACCACCCTTTCCCACTTGGTGCCTCTCCAGGCCCAAATTGGCCATATATCTGGAGACTGGTCCCTTTCCCAAACAGCCAGCAGTGAAAACTATGCCTTGTTCTAAAGCTCTTTGGGAACCGCTTGCGTAGCCCCACAGACCTGGGGGCTGCAGGCTTTCCTGCTGCCTTCAGCCTCAAAACCACCCTTTCCCACTTGGCGCCACGCCAGGCCCAAAAATGGCCATATCTCTGGAGACCGCTCCCACGCCCAAAGAGCCAGCAGGGAAAACTATGCCTTGTTCTAAAGCTCTTTGGGAACCACTTGCGTAGCCCCACACACCTGGGGGCTGCAGGCTTTTCTCGAAGTTTCAGCCTCAAAACCACCCTTTCCCACTTGGCGCTGCGCCAGGCCCAAAAATGGCCATATGTCTGGAGGTTGGTCCCACGCCCAAAGAGCCAGCAGGGAAAACTATGCCTTGTTCTAAAGCTCTTTGGGAACCGCTTGCGTAGCCCCACACACCTGGGGGCTGCAGGCTTTCCTGCTGCCTTCAGCCTCAAAACCACCCTTTCCCACTTGGCGCCACGCCAGGCCCAAAAATGGCCATATCTCTGGAGACCGCTCCCACGCCCAAAGAGCCAGCAGGGAAAACTATGCCCTGTTCTAAAGCTCTTTGGGAACTGCTTGCGTAGCCCCACAGACCTGGGGGCTGCAGGCTTTTCTCGCGCTTTCAGCCTCAAAACCACCCTTTTCCACATGGCGTCACGCCAGGCCCAAAAATGGCCATATGTCTGGAGGTTGGTCCCACGCCCAAAGAGCCAGCACGGAAAACTATGCCTTGTTCTAAAGCTCTTTGGGAACCGCTTGCGTAGCCCCACACACCTGGGGGCTGCAGGCTTTCCTGCTGCCTTCAGCCTCAAAACCACCCTTTCCCACATGGCGCCACGACAGACACAAAAATGGCCATATGTCTGGAGACTGGTCCCACGCCCAAAGAGCCAGCAGGGAAAACTATGCCTTGTTCTAAAGCTCTTTGGGAACCTCTTGCGTAGCCCCACACACCTGTAGGCTGCATGCTTTCCTGCTGCCTTCAGCCTCCAAACCACCTTTTCCAACTTGGCCCCGCGCCAGGCCCAAAAATGGCCATATGTCTGGAGACTGGTCCCACGCCCAAAGAGCCAGCAGGGAAAACTATGCCTTGTTCTAAAGCTCTTTGGGAACCGCTTGCGTAGCCCCACACACCTGGGGGCTGCAGGCTTTCCTGCTCTCTTCAGCGTCAAAAGCACCCTTTCCCACTTGGCGCTGCGCCAGGCCCAAAAATGGCCATATGTCTGGAGACTGGTCCCACGCCCAAAGAGCCAGCAGGGAAAACTATGCCTTGTTCTAAAGCTCTTTGGGAACCGCTTGCGTAGCCCCACACAAACTGGGGGCTGCAGGCTTTTCTCGCGGTTTCAGCCTCAAAACCACCCTTTCCCACTTGGGGCTGCGCCAGGCACAAAAATGGCCATATGTCTGGAGACTGGTCCCACGCCCAAAGAGCCAGCAGGGAAAACTATGCCTTGTTCTAAAGCTCTTTGGGAACCGCTTGCGTGGCCCCACAGACCTGCGGGCTGCAGGCTTTCCTGCTGCCTTCAGCCTCAAACCCACCCTTTCCCACTTGCCATCGTGACAGGCCCAAAAATGGCCATATTTCTGGAGACTGGTCCCTTTCCCAAAGAGCCAGCAGGGAAAACTATGCCTTGTTCTAAAGCTCTTTGGGAACCGCTTGCGTGGCCCCACACACCTGGGGGCTGCAGGCTTTCCTGCTGCCGTCAGCCTCAAAACCACCTTTCCCACATGGCGCCGTGCCAGGCACAAAAATGGCCATATGTCTGGAGGATGGTCCCACGCCCAAAGAGCCAGCAGGGAAAACTATGCCTTGTTCTAAAGCTCTTTGGGAAACGCTTGCGTAGCCCCACACACCTACGGGCTGCAGGCTTTCCTGCTGCCTTCAGCCTCAAAAGAACCCTTTCCCACTTGGCGCCGCGCCAGGCCCAAAAATGGCCATATGTCTGAAGATTGGTCCCACGCCGAAAGAGACAGCAGGGAAAAATATGCCTTGTTCTAAAGCTCTTTGGGAACCGCTTGCGTAGCCCCACACACCTGGGGGCTGCAGGCTTTCCTGCTCTCTTCAGCCTCAAAAGCACGCTTTCCCACTTGGCGCCGCGCCAGGCCCAAAAATGGCCATATGTCTGGAGACTGGTCCCACACCCAAAGAGCCAGCAGGAAAAACTATGCCTTGTTCTAAAGCTCTTTGGGAATCGCTTGCGTAGCCCCACACACCTGGGGGCTGCAGGCTTTCCTGCTGCCTTCAGCCTCAAAACCACCCTTTCCTACTTGGCGCTCCGCCAGGCATAAAAATGGCCATATGTCTGGAGGTTGGTCCCACGCCCAAAGAGCCAGCAGGGAAAACTATGCCTTGTTCTAAAGCTCTTTGGGAACCGCTTGCGTAGCCCCACACAAAGTGGGGGCTGCAGGCTTTTCTCGCGCTTTCAGCCTCAAAACCACCCTTTCCCACTTGGTGCCTCTCCAGGCCCAAATTGGCCATATATCTGGAGACTGGTCCCTTTCCCAAACAGCCAGCAGTGAAAACTATGCCTTGTTCTAAAGCTCTTTGGGAACCGCTTGCGTAGCCCCACACACCTGGGGGCTGCAGGCTTTCCTGCTGCCTTCAGCCTCAAAACCACCCTTTCCCACTTGGCGCCATGCCAGGCCCAAAAATGGCCATATCTCTGGAGACCGCTCCCACGCCCAAAGAGCCAGCAGGGAAAATTATGCCTTGTTCTAAAGCTCTTTGGGAACCACTTGCGTAGCCCCACACACCTGGGGGCTGCAGGCTTTTCTCGAAGTTTCAGCCTCAAAACCACCCTTTCCCACTTGGCGCTGCGCCAGGCCCAAAAATGGCCATATGTCTGGAGGTTGGTCCCACGCCCAAAGAGCCAGCAGGGAAAACTATGCCTTGTTCTAAAGCTCTTTGGGAACCGCTTGCGTAGCCCCACACACCTGGGGGCTGCAGGCTTTCCTGCTGCCTTCAGCCTCAAAACCACCCTTTCCCACTTGGCGCCACGCCAGGCCCAAAAATGGCCATATCTCTGGAGACCGCTCCCACGCCCAAAGAGCCAGCAGGGAAAACTATGCCCTCTTCTAAAGCTCTTTGGGAACCGCTTGCGTAGCCCCACAGACCTGGGGGCTGCAGGCTTTTCTCGCGCTTTCAGCCTCAAAACCACCCTTTTCCACATGGCGTCACGCCAGGCCCAAAAATGGCCATATGTCTGGAGGTTGGTCCCACGCCCAAAGAGCCAGCACGGAAAACTATGCCTTGTTCTAAAGCTCTTTGGGAACCGCTTGCGTAGCCCCACACACCTGGGGGCTGCAGGCTTTCCTGCTGCCTTCAGCCTCAAAACCACCCTTTCCCACATGGCGCCACGACAGGCACAAAAATGGCCATATGTCTGGAGACTGGTCCCACGCCCAAAGAGCCAGCAGGGAAAACTATGCCTTGTTCTAAAGCTCTTTGGGAACCTCTTGCGTAGCCCCACACACCTGTAGGCTGCAGGCTTTCCTGCTGCCTTCAGCCTCCAAACCACCTTTTCCAACTTGGGCCCGCGCCAGGCCCAAAAATGGCCATATGTCTGGAGACTGGTCCCACGCCCAAAGAGCCAGCAGGGAAAACTATGCCTTGTTCTAAAGCTCTTTGGGAACCGCTTGCGTAGCCCCACACACCTGGGGGCTGCAGGCTTTCCTGCTCTCTTCAGCGTCAAAAGCACCCTTTCCCACTTGGCGCTGCGCCAGGCCCAAAAATGGCCATATGTCTGGAGACTGGTCCCACGCCCAAAGAGCCAGCAGGGAAAACTATGCCTTGTTCTAAAGCTCTTTGGGAACCGCTTGCGTAGCCCCACAGACCTGGGGGCTGCAGGCTTTCCTGCTGCCTTCAGCCTCAAAACCACCCTTTTCCACATGGTGCCACGCCAGGCACAAAAATGGCCATATGTCTGGAGGTTGGTCCCACGCCCAAAGAGCCAGCAGGGAAAACTATGCCCTGTTCTAAAGCTCTTTGGGAACCGCTTGCGTAGCCCCACAGACCTGGGGGCTGCAGGCTTTCCTGCTGACTTCAGCCTCAAAACCACCCTTTCCCACTTGGTGCCTCTCCAGGCTCAAATTGGCCATATATCTGGAGACTGGTCCCTTTCCCAAACAGCCAGCAGGGAAAACTATGCCTTGTTCTAAAGCTCTTTGGGAACCGCTTGCGTAGCCCCAGAGACGTAGGGGCTGCAGGCTTTCCTGCTGCCTTCAGCCTCAAAACCACCCTTTCCCACTTGGCCCCGCGCCAGGCCCAAAAATGGCCATTTGTCTGAAGATTGGTCCACGCCCAAAGAGCCAGCAGGGAAAACTATGCCTTGTTCTAAAGCTCTTTGGGAACCGCTTGCGTAGCCCCACACAAAGTGGGGGCTGCAGGCTTTTCTCGCGCTTTCAGCCTCAAAACCACCCTTTCCCACTTGGTGCCTCTCCAGGCCCAAATTGGCCATATATCTGGAGACTGGTCCCTTTCCCAAACAGCCAGCAGGGAAAACTATGCCTTGTTCTAAAGCTCTTTGGGAACCGCTTGCGTAGCCCCACAGACCTGGGGGCTGCAGGCTTTCCTGCTGCCTTCAGCCTCAAAACCACCCTTTCCCACTTGGCGCCACGCCAGGCCCAAAAATGGCCATATCTCTGGAGACCGCTCCCACGCCCAAAGAGCCAGCAGGGAAAACTATGCCTTGTTCTAAAGCTCTTTGGGAACCACTTGCGTAGCCCCACACACCTGGGGGCTGCAGGCTTTTCTCGAAGTTTCAGCCTCAAAACCACCCTTTCCCACTTGGCGCTGCGCCAGGCCCAAAAATGGCCATATGTCTGGAGGTTGGTCCCACGCCCAAAGAGCCAGCAGGGAAAACTATGCCTTGTTCTAAAGCTCTTTGGGAACCGCTTGCGTAGCCCCACAGACCTGGGGGCTGCAGGCTTTCCTGCTGCCTTCAGCCTCAAAACCACCCTTTCCCACTTGGCGCCACGCCAGGCCCAAAAATGGCCATATCTCTGGAGACCGCTCCCACGCCCAAAGAGCCAGCAGGGAAAACTATGCCCTGTTCTAAAGCTCTTTGGGAACCGCTTGCGTAGCCCCACAGACCTGGGGGCTGCAGGCTTTTCTCGCGCTTTCAGCCTCAAAACCACCCTTTTCCACATGGCGTCACGCCAGGCCCAAAAATGGCCATATGTCTGGAGGTTGGTCCCACGCCCAAAGAGCCAGCACGGAAAACTATGCCTTGTTCTAAAGCTCTTTGGGAACCGCTTGCGTAGCCCCACACACCTGGGGGCTGCAGGCTTTCCTGCTGCCTTCAGCCTCAAAACCACCCTTTCCCACATGGCGCCACGACAGACACAAAAATGGCCATATGTCTGGAGACTGGTCCCACGCCCAAAGAGCCAGCAGGGAAAACTATGCCTTGTTCTAAAGCTCTTTGGGAACCTCTTGCGTAGCCCCACACACCTGTAGGCTGCATGCTTTCCTGCTGCCTTCAGCCTCCAAACCACCTTTTCCAACTTGGCCCCGCGCCAGGCCCAAAAATGGCCATATGTCTGGAGACTGGTCCCACGCCCAAAGAGCCAGCAGGGAAAACTATGCCTTGTTCTAAAGCTCTTTGGGAACCGCTTGCGTAGCCCCACACACCTGGGGGCTGCAGGCTTTCCTGCTGCCTTCAGCCTCAAAACCACCCTTTCCCACATGGCGCCACGACAGGCACAAAAATGGCCATATGTCTGGAGACTGGTCCCACGCCCAAAGAGCCAGCAGGGAAAACTATGCCTTGTTCTAAAGCTCTTTGGGAACCTCTTGCGTAGCCCCACACACCTGTAGGCTGCAGGCTTTCCTGCTGCCTTCAGCCTCCAAACCACCTTTTCCAACTTGGCCCTGCGCCAGGCCCAAAAATGGCCATATGTCTGGAGACTGGTCCCACGCCCAAAGAGCCAGCAGGGAAAACTATGCCTTGTTCTAAAGCTCTTTGGGAACCGCTTGCGTAGCCCCACACACCTGGGGGCTGCAGGCTTTCCTGCTCTCTTCAGCGTCAAAAGCACCCTTTCCCACTTGGCGCTGCGCCAGGCCCAAAAATGGCCATATGTCTGGAGACTGGTCCCACGCCCAAAGAGCCAGCAGGGAAAACTATGCCTTGTTCTAAAGCTCTTTGGGAACCGCTTGCGTAGCCCCACACACCTGGGGGCTGCAGGCTTTCCTGCTGCCTTCAGCCTCAAAACCACCCTTTCCCACTTGGCGCCGCGCCAGGCCCAAAAATGGCCATATGTCTGGAAACTGGTCCCACGCCCCAAGAGCCAGCACGGAAAACTATGCCTTCTTCTAAAGCTCTTTGGGAACTACTTGCGTAGCCCCACAGACCTGGGGGCTGCAGGCTTTCCTGCTGCCTTCAGCCTCAAAACCACCCTTTCCCACTTGGCGCCACGCCAGGCCCAAAAATGGCCATATCTCTGGAGACCGCTCCCACGCCCAAAGAGCCAGCAGGGAAAACTATGCCTTGTTCTAAAGCTCTTTGGGAACCGCTTGCGTAGCCCCACACACCTGGGGGCTGCAGGCTTTTCTCGCGGTTTCAGCCTCAAAACCACCCTTTCCCACTTGGCGCTGCGCCAGGCCCAAAAATGGCCATATGTCTGAAGGTTGGTCCCACGCCCAAAGAGCCAGCAGGGAAAACTATGCCTTGTTCTAAAGCTCTTTGGGAACCGCTTGCGTAGCCCCACACACCTGGGGGCTGCAGGCTTTCCTGCTGCCTTCAGCCTCCAAACCACCTTTTCCCACTTGGCCCCGCGCCAGGCCCAAAAATGGCCATATGTCTGGAGACTGGTCCCACGCCCAAAGAGCCAGCAGGGAAAACTATGCCTTGTTCTAAAGCTCTTTGGGAACCGCTTGCGTAGCCCCACACACGTGGGGGCTGCAGGCTTTCCTGCTGCCTTCAGCCTCAAAACCACCCTTTCCCACTTGGCCCCGCGCCAGGCCAAAAAACGGCCATATGTCTGGAGATTGGTCCCACGCCCAAAGAGCCAGCAGGGAAAACTATGCCTTGTTCTAAAGCTCTTTGGGAACCGTTTGCGTAGCCCGACACACCTGGGGGCTGCAAGCTTTCCTGCAGCCTTCAGCCTCAAAACCACCCTTTCCCACTTGGCGCCGCGCCAGGCCCAAAAATGGCCATATGTCTGGAAACTGGTCCCACGCCCCAAGAGCCAACACGGAAAACTATGCCTTCTTCTAAAGCTCTTTGGGAACTACTTGCGTAGCCCCACAGACCTGGGGGCTGCAGGCTTTCCTGCTGCCTTCAGCCTCAAAACCACCCTTTCCCACTTGGCGCCACGCCAGGCCCAAAAATGGCCATATCTCTGGAGACTGGTCCCACGCCCAAAGAGCCAGCAGGGAAAACTATGCCTTGTTCTAAAGCTCTTTGGGAACCGCTTGCGTAGCCCCACACACCTGGGGGCTGCAGGCTTTTCTCGCGGTTTCAGCCTCAAAACCTCCCTTTCCCACTTGGCGCTGCGCCAGGCCCAAAAATGGCCATATGTCTGGAGATTGGTCCCACGCCCAAAGAGCCAACACGGAAAACTATGCCTTGTTCTAAAGCTCTTTGGGAACCGTTTGCGTAGCCCGACACACCTGGGGGCTGCAAGCTTTCCTGCAGCC